>NW_027063006.1:0-53947 GCF_032884065.1 Artemia franciscana
CCCGGTGTCCCAGTCTGTAATTTCTCTTTGAGTGTCCCGGTCGTCATTTATATTCCCTGTGTCCCGGTCGTCATTTGTGTCCCGGTGTCTTGGTCTGTATATACATTTGTTTTTCAATTGGCATATGATGGAATAAATTTTTGTGTTTTTCCCCTTTTTTTCTTTTTATTTTTTTTTTTTGGTTTTTACCTTTTTTTTAGTTTTTTCTCTTTTCTTTTTATTTTTTTTTGTGCTGGAGCTTCAGTTTTGGAAGCTATTTTTTTAAGCAGCTTTTTTTAGCAGCTTCCTTGACTGTTGCCATTGTAAGTTCGCGCCACCCTAACATCTAGTTGGTTCGGGCGCTTCCTGTGTCCCGGTGTCCCGGTCGTCATTTGTGTCCCGGTGTCCCGGTCTGTATATACACTCGTTTTTGAATTGGTCTTTTTTTTAGTTTTTAGTTTTTTACCTTTTTTTAGTTTTTTTAGTTATACCTAATGATTTTAATGATTGCCCCGTCGTCATTTATATATCCCCCTGTGCCCCCCAGCGTCCCTGTTGCAGTTGTGTCCCGGTCATCATTTATATTCCCTGCGTCCCGGTCGTCATTTGTGTCCCGGTCTGTATATACATTCGTTTTTGAATCGGTAAATGATGAAATAATTTTTTTTTGTTTTTCCCCTTTTTCTTTTTAGTTTTTTTGTAGTTTTTACCTTTTTTTAGTTTTTTTAGTTTTTTTTTTTTTACTTATGTCCTTCATTTATATGTCGTCTTTTATATTGTATGTCGTCGTTTTTATGTCGTCTTCACTTATGTCGTCATTTATACTCCCTGTGTCCCGGTCGTAATCAATTCCCAATTTGATTTGTGACCAAGACACCGGGACACAAATGACGACCGGGACACAGGAAATATAAATGACGACCGGGACACTCAAAGAGAAATTACAGACTGGGACACCGGGACACAAATGACGACCAGGACACAGGGAATATAAATGACGACCGGGACACAGGGTCACAACTACAACGGGGACGCCGGGGGGCACAGGGGGATATATAAGTAATTACGGCGACACGGGGAATCGTCGATTAGCAATCACCATCAACAAAGCTCAAGGGCAATCATTAGAATCATGAGGTATAGATCTGAATACGTGTGTCCCTGTGTCCCGGTCGTCATTTATATTCCCTGTGTCCAGGTCGTCATTTGTGTCCCGGTGTCCCGGTCTGTAATTTCTCTTTGAGTGTCCCGGTCGTCATTTATATTCCCTGTGTCCCGGTCGTCACTTGTGTCCTGGTGTCTTGGTCTGTATATACATTTGTTTTTCAATTGGTATATGATGAAATAAATTTTTGTGTTTTTCCCCTTTTTTTCTTTTTAGTTTTTTTTTTGGTTTTTTACCGTTTTTTTTAGTTTTTTTAGTTTTTTTCTCTTTTCTTTTTATTTTTTTTGTGCTGGAGCTTCAGTTTTTGAAGCTATTTTTTTATGCAGCTTTTTTTTAGCAGCTTCCTTGACTGTTGCCATTGTAGGTTCGCGCCACCCTAACATCTAGTTGGTTCGGGCGCTTCCTGTGTCCCGGTGTCCCGGTCGTCATTTGTGTCCCTGTGTCCTGGTCTGTATATACACTCGTTTTTGAATTGGTCTTTTTTTTAGTTTTTAGTTTTTTACCTTTTTTAGTTTTTTTAGTTATACCTAATGATTTTAATGATTGCCCCATCGTCATTTATATATCCCCCTGTGCCCCCCAGCGTCCCTGTTGCAGTTGTGTCCTGGTCATCATTGATATTCCCTGCGTCCCGGTCGTCATTTGTGTCCCGGTCTGTATATACATTCGTTTTTGAATCGGTAAATGATGAAATAATTTTTTTTTGTTTTTCCCCTTTTTTCTTTTTAGTTTTTTTTGTAGTTTTTACCTTTTTTTTAGTTTTTTTTTATTTTTTTTTTTACTTATGTCCTTCATTTATATGTCGTCGTTTATATTGTATGTCGTCGTTTTTATGTCGTCTTCACTTATGTCGTCATTTATACTCCCTGTGTCCCGGTCGTAATCAATTCCCAATTTGATTAGTATTTGCAATCACCATCAACAAAGCTCAAGGGCAATCATTAGAATCATGAGGTATAACTAAAAAAACTAAAAAAAAGGTAAAAAACTAAAATCTAAATAAAAAGACCAATTCAAAAACGAATGTATATACAGACCGGGACACCGGGACACAATGGACGACCGGGACACAAGGAATATAAATGACGCCCCAGACCCTCAAAGAGAAATCACAGACTGGGACACCGGGACACAAATGACGACCGGGACACAGGGAATATAAATGACGACCGGGACACAGGGTCACAACTACAACGGGGACGCCGGGGGGTACAGGGGGATATATAAGTAACGACGGCGACACGGGGAATCGTCGATTAGCAATCACCATTAACAAAGCTCAAGGGCAATCATTAGAATCATGAGGTATTGATCTGAATACGTGTGTCCCTGTGTCCCGGTCATCATTTATATTCCCTGTGTCCTGGTCGTCATTTGTGTCCCGGTGTCCCAGTCTGTAATTTCTCTTTGAGTGTCCCGGTCGTCATTTATATTCCCTGTGTCCCGGTCGTCATTTGTGTCCCGGTGTCTTGGTCTGTATATACATTTGTTTTTCAATTGGTATGTGATGAAATAAATTTTTGTGTTTTTCCCCTTTTTTTCTTTTTAGTTTTTTTTTGGTTTTTACCTTTTTTTTATTTTTTTAGTTTTTTCTCTTTTCTTTTTATTTTTTTTTTGTGCTGGAGCTTCAGTTTTGGAAGCTATTTTTTTAAGCAGCTTTTTTTAGCAGCTTCCTTAACTGTTGCCATTGTAGGTTCGCGCCACCCTAACATCTAGTTGGTTCGGGCGCTTCCTGTGTCCCGGTGTCCCGGTCGTCATTTGTGTCCCGGTGTCCCGGTCTGTATATACACTTTTTTTGAATTGGTCTTTTTTTTAGTTTTTAGTTTTTTACCTTTTTTTAGTTTTTTTAGTTATACCTAATGATTTTAATGATTGCCCCGTCGTTATTTATATATCCTCCTGTGCCCCCCAGCGTCACTGTTGCAGTTGTGTCCCGGTCATCATTTATATTCCCTGCGTCCCGGTCGTCATTTGTGTCCCGGTCTGTATATACATTCGTTTTTGAATCGGTAAATGATGAAATAATTTTTTTTGTTTTTCCCCTTTTTTCTTTTTAATTTTTTTGTAGTTTTTACCTTTTTTTTAGTTTTTTTTTACTTATGTCCTTCATTTATATGTCGTCGTTTATATTGTATGTCGTCGTTTTTATGTCGTCTTCACTTATGTCGTCATTTATACTCCCTGTGTCCCGTTCGTAATCAATTCCCAATTTGATTAGTATTTGCAATCACCATCAACAAAGCTCAAGGGCAATCATTAGAATCATGAGGTATAACTAAAAAAACTAAAAAAAGGTAAAAAACTAAAACCTAAAAAAAAGACCAATTCAAAAACGAATGTATATACAGACCGTGGTATCGTCGTTTTTATGTCGTCTTCACTTATGTCGTCATTTATACTCCCTGTGTCCCGGTCGTAATCAATTCCCAATTTGATTAGTATTTGCAATCACCATCAACAAAGCTCAAGGGCAATCATTAGAATCATGAGGTATAACTAAAAAAACTAAAAACAGGTAAAAAACTAAAACCTAAAAAAAAGACCAATTCAAAAACAAATGTATATACAGACCGGGACACCGGGACACAAATGACGACCGGGACAGAAGGAATATAAATGACGCCCCAGACCCTCAAAGAGAAATCACAGACTAGGACACCGGGACACAAATGACGACCGGGACACAGGGAATATAAATGACGACCGGGACACAGGGTCACAACTACAACGGGGACGCCGGGGGGCACAGGGGGATATATAAGTAACGACGGTGACACGGGGAATCGTCGATTAGCAATCACCATCAACAAAGCTCAAGGGCAATCATTAGAATCATGAGGTATAGATCTGAATACGTGTGTCCCTGTGTCCCGGTCGTCATTTATATTCCCTGTGTCCTGGTCGTCATTTGTGTCCCGGTGTCCCAGTCTGTAATTTCTCTTTGAGTGTCCCGGTCGTCATTTATATTCCCTGTGTCCCGGTCGTCATTTGTGTCCCGGTGTCTTGGTCTGTATATACATTTGTTTTTCAATTAGTATATGATAAAATAAATTTTTGTGTTTTTCCCCTTTTTTCTTTTTTCTTTTTAGTTTTTTTTTGGTTTTTACCTTTTTTTTTTAGTTTTTTTAGTTTTTTCTCTTTTCTTTTTATTTTTTTTTTGTGCTGGAGCTTCAGTTCCTTGACTGTTGCCATTGTAGGTTTGCGCCACCCTAACATCTAGTTGGTTCGGGCGCTTCCTGTGTCCCGGTGTCCCGGTCGTCATTTGTGTCCCGGTGTCCCGGTCTGTATATACACTCGTTTTTGAATTGGTCTTTTTTTTTAGTTTTTAGTTTTTTACCTTTTTTTAGTTTTTTTAGTTACACCTAATGATTTTAATGATTGCCCCGTCGTCATTTATATATCCCCCTGTGCCCTCCAGCGTCCCTGTTGCAGTTGTGTCCCGGTCATCATTTATATTCCCTGCGTCCCGGTCGTCATTTGTGTCCCGGTCTGTATATACATTCGTTCTTGAATCGGTAAATGATGAAATAATTTTTTTTTGTTTTTCCCCTTTTTCTTTTTAGTTTTTTTGTAGTTTTTACCTCTTTTTTAGTTTTTTTAGTTTTTTTTTTTTACTTATGTCCTTCATTTATATGTCGTCTTTTATATTGTATGTCGTCGTTTTTATGTCTTCTTCACTTATGTCGTCATTTATACTCCCTGTGTCCCGGTCGTAATCAATTCCCAATTTGATTAGTATTTGCAATCACCATCAACAAAGCTCAAGGGCAATCATTAGAATCATGAGGTATAACTAAAAAAACTAAAAAAAAGGTAAAAAACTAAAACCTAAGAAAAAGACCAATTCAAAAACGAATGTATATACAGACCGGTACACCGGGACACAAATGACGACCGGGACACAAGGAATATAAATGACGCCCCAGACCCTCAAGAGAAATCACAGACTGGGACACCGGGACACAAATGACGACCGGGACACAGGGAATATAAATGACGACCGGGACAATGGGTCACAACTACAACGGGGACGCCGAGGGGCACAGGGGGATATATAAGTAACGACGGCGACACGGGGAATCGTCGATTAGCAATCACCATCAACAAAGCTCAAGGGCAATCATTAGAATCATGAGGTATAGATCTGAATACGTGTGTCCCTGTGTCCCGGTCGTCATTTATATTACCTGTGTCCTGGTCGTCATTTGTGTCCCGGTGTCCCAGTCTGTAATTTCTCTTTGAGTGTCCCGGTCGTCATTTATATTCCCTGTGTCCCGGTCGTCATTTGTGTCCCGGTGTCTTGGTCTGTATATACATTTGTTTTTCAATTGGTATATGATGAAATAAAATTTTGTGTTTTTCCCCTTTTTTTCTTTTTAGTTTTTTTTTGGTTTTTACCTTTTTTTTAGTTTTTTTAGTTTTTTCTCTTTTCTTTTTATTTTTTTTTGTGCTGGAGCTTCAGTTTTGGAAGCTATTTTTTTAAGCAGCTTTTTTTTAGCAGCTTCCTTGACTGTTGCCATTGTAGGTTCGCGCCACCCTAACATCTAGTTGGTTCGGGCGCTTCCTGTGTCCCGGTGTCCCGGTCGTCATTTGTGTCCCGGTGTCCCGGTCTGTATATACATTCGTTTTTGAATTGGTCTTTTTTTTTAAGTTTTTAGTTTTTTACCTTTTTTTAGTTTTTTTAGTTATACCTAATGATTTTAATGATTGCCCCCGTCGTCATTTATATATCCCCCCGTGCCCCCCCAGCGTCCCTGTTGCAGTTGTGTCCCGGTCATCATTTATATTCCCTGCGTCCCGGTCGTCATTTGTGTCCCGGTCTGTATATACATCCGTTTTTGAATCGGTAAATGATGAAATAATTTTTTTTTGTTTTTCCCCTTTTTTCTTTTTAGTTTATTTGTAGTTTTTAGCTTTTTTTTTAGTTTTTTAGTTTTTTTTTTTTACTTATGTCCTTCATTTATATGTCGTCGTTTATATGTCGTCATTTGTGTCCCGATGTCTTGGTCTGTATATACATTTGTTTTTCAATTGGTATATGATGAAATAAATTTTTGTGTTTTTCCCCTTTTTTTTCTTTTTAGTTTTTTTTTGGTTTTTACCTTTTTTTTTTAGTTTTTTTAGTTTTTTCTCTTTTCTTTTTATTTTTTTTTTGTGCTGGAGCTTCAGTTTTGGAAGCTATTTTTTTAAGCAGCTTCCTTGACTGTTGCCCTTGTAGGTTTGCGCCACCCTAACATCTAGTTGGTTCGGGCGCTTCCTGTGTCCCGGTGTCCCGGTCGTCATTTGTGTCCCGGTGTCCCGGTCTGTATATACACTCGTTTTGAATTGGTCTTTTTTTTTAGTTTTTAGTTTTTTACCTTTTTTTAGTTTTTTTAGTTATACCTAATGATTTTAATGATTGCCCCCGTCGTCATTTATATATCCCCCTGTGCCCCCCAGCGCCCCTGTTGCAGGGACGCTGGGGGGCACATTTATATTCCCTGCGTCCCGGTCGTCATTTGTGTCCCGGTCTGTATATACATTCGTTTTTGAATCGGTAAATGATGAAATAATTTTTTTTGTTTTTCCCCTTTTTTCTTTTTAGTTTTTTTGTAGTTTTTACCTTTTTTAGTTTTTTTAGTTTTTTTTTTACTTATGTCCTTCATTTATATGTCGTCGTTTATATTGTATGTCGTCGTTTTTATGTCGTCTTCACTTATGTCGTCATTTATACTCCCTGTGTCCCGGTCGCAATCAATTCCCAATTTGATTAGTATTTGCAATCACCATCAACAAAGCTCAAGGGCAATCATTAGAATCATGAGGTATAACTAAAAAAACTAAAAAAAAGGTAAAAAACTAAAACCTAAAAAAAAGACCAATTCAAAAACGAATGTATATACAGACCGGGACACCGGGACACAAATGACGACCGGGACACAAGGAATATAAATGACGCCCCAGACCCTCAAAGAGAAATCACAGACTGGGACACCGGGACACAAATGACGACCGGGACACAGGGAATATAAATGACGACCAGGACACAGGGTCACAACTACAACGGGGACGCCGGGGGGCACAGGGGGATATATAAGTAACGACGGCGACACGGGGAATCGTCGATTAGCAATCACCATCAACAAAGCTCAAGGGCAATCATTAGAATCATGAGGTATAGATCTGAATACGTGTGTCCCTGTGTCCCGGTCGTCATTTATTTTCCCTGTGTTCTGGTCGTCATTTGTGTCCCGGTGTCCCAGTCTGTAATTTCTCTTTGAGTGTCCCGGTCGTCATTTATATTCCCTGTGTCCCGGTCCTCATTTGTGTCCCGGTGTCTTGGTCTGTATATACATTTGTTTTTCAATTGGTATATGATGAAATAAATTTTTGTGTTTTTCCCCTTTTTTTCTTTTTAGTTTTTTTTTGGTTTTTACCTTTTTTTTTAGTTTTTTTTAGTTTTTTCTCTTTTCTTTTTATTTTTTTTTTGTGCTGGAGCTTCAGTTTTGGAAGCTATTTTTTTAAGCAGCTTTTTTTAGCAGCTTCCTTGACTGTTGCCATTGTAGGTTCGCGCCGCCCTAACATCTAGTTGGTTCGGGCGCTTCCTGTGTCCCGGTGTCCCGGTCGTCATTTGTGTCCCGGTGTCCCGGTCTGTATATACACTCGTTTTTGAATTGGTCTTTTTTTTAGTTTTTAGTTTTTTACCTTTTTTTAGTTTTTTTAGTTATACCTAATGATTTTAATGATTGCCCCGTCGTCACTTATATATCCCCCTGTGCCCCCCAGCGTCCCTGTTGCAGTTGTGTCCCGGTCATCATTTATATTCCCTGCGTCCCGGTCGTCATTTGTGTCCCGGTCTGTATATACATTCGTTTTTGAATCGGTAAATGATGAAATAATTTTTTTTGTTTTTCCCCCTTTTTTCTTTTTAGTTTTTTTGTAGTTTTTACCTTTTTTTTCAGTTTTTTTAGTTTTTTTTTTTTTACTTATGTCCTTCATCTATATGTCGTCGTTTATATTGTATGTCGTCGTTCTTATGTCGTCTTCACTTATGTCGTCATTTATACTCCCTGTGTCCCGGTCGTAATCAATTCCCAATTTGATTAGTATTTGCAATCACCATCAACAAAGCTCAAGGGCAATCATTAGAATCATGAGGTATAACTAAAAAAACCAAAAAAAAAGGTAAAAAAGTAAAACCTATAAAAAAGACCAAATCAAAAACGAATGTATATACAGACCGGGACACCGGGACACAAATGACGACCGGGACACAAGGAATATAAATGACGCCTTAGACCCTCAAAGAGAAATCACAGACTGGGACACCGGGACACAAATGATGACCGGGACACAGGGGATATAAATGACGACCGGGACACAGGGTCAAAACTACAACGGGGACGCCGGGGGGCACAGGGGGATATATAAGTAACGAGGGCGACACGGGGAATCGTCGATTAGCAATCACCATCAACAAAGCTCAAAGGCAATCATTAGAATCATGAGGTATAGATCTGAATACGTGTGTCCCTGTGTCCCGGTCGTCATTTATATTCCCTGTGTCCTGGTCGTCATTTGTGTCCCGGTGTCCCAGTCTGTAATTTCTCTTTGAGTGTCCCGGTCGTCATTTATATTCCCTGTGTTCCGGTCGTCATTTGTGTCCCGGTGTCTTGGTCTGTATATACATTTGTTTTTCAATTGGTATATGATGAAATAAATTTTTGTGTTTTTCCCCCTTTTTTTCTTTTTAGTTTTTTTTTGTTTTTACCTTTTTTTTAGTTTTTTTTAGTTTTTTCTTTTTATTTTTTTTTTTTGTGCTGGAGCTTCAGTTTTGGAAGCTATTTTTTTTAGCAGCTTCCTTGACTGTTGCCATTGTAGGTTCGCGCCACCCTAACATCTAGTTGGTTCGGGCGCTTCCTGTGTCCTGGTGTCCCGGTCGTCATTTGTGTCCCGGTGTCCCGGTCTGTATATACACTCGTTTTTGAATTGGTCTTTTTTTTAGTTTTTAGTTTTTTACCTTTTTTTAGTTTTTTTAAATATACCTAATGATTTTAATGATTGCCCCGTCGTCATTTATATATCCCCCTGGGCCCCCCAGCGTCCCTGTTGCAGTTGTGTCCCGGTCATCATTTATATTCCCTGCGTCCCGGTCGTCATTTGTGTCCTGGTCTGTATATACATTCGTTTTTGAATCGGTAAATGATGAAATATTTTTTTTTGTTTTTCCCCTTTTTTCTTTTTAGTTTTTTTGTAGTTTTTACCTTTTTTTTAGTTTTTTTTAATTTTTTTTTACTTATGTCCTTCATTTATATGTCGTCGTTTATATTGTATGTCGTCGTTTTTATGTCGTCTTCACTTATGTCGTCATTTATACTCCCTGTGTCCCGGTCGTAATCAATTCCCAATTTGATTAGAATTTGCAATCACCATCAACAAAGCTCAAGGGCAATCATTAGAATCATGAGGTATAGATCTGAATACGTGTGTCCCTGTGTCCCGGTCGTCATTTATATTCCCTGTTTCCTGGTTGTCATTTGTGTCCCGGTGTCCCAGTCTGTAATTTCTCTTTGAGTGTCCCGGTCGTCATGTATGTTCCCTGTGTCTCGTACGTCATTTGTGTCCCGGTGTCTTGGTCTGTATATACATTTGTTTTTCAATTGAAATATGATGAAATAAATTTTTGTGTTTTTCCCCTTTTTTTCTTTTTAGTTTTTTTTTGGTTTTTACCTTTTTTTTTAGTTTTTTTAGTTTTTTCTCTTTTCTTTTAATTTTTTTTTTGTGCTGGAGCTTCAGTTTTGGAAGCTATTTTTTAAGCAGCTTTTTTTTAGCAGCTTCCTTGAGTGTTGCCATTGTAGGTTCGCACCACCCTAACATCTAGTTGGTTCGGGCGCTTCCTGAGTCCCGGTGTCTCGGTCGTCATTTGTGTCCCGGTGTCCCGGTCTGTATATACACTCGTTTTTGAATTGGTCTTTTTTTTTAGTTTTTAGTTTTTTACCTTTTTTTAGTTTTTTTAGTTATACCTAATGATTTTAATGATTGCCCCGTCGTCATTTATATATCCCCCATGTGCCCCCAGCGTCCCTGTTGCAGTTGTGTCCCGGTCATCATTTATATTCCCTGCATCCCGGTCGTCATTTGTGTCCCGTTCTGTATATACATTCGTTTTTGAATCGGTAAATGATGAAATAATTTTTTTTGTTTTTCCCCTTTTTTCTTTTTAGTTTTTTTGTAGTTTTTACCTTTTTTTTAGTTTTTTTAGTTTTTTTTTTTTTACTTATGTCCTTCATTTATATGTCGTCGTTTATATTGTATGTCGTCGTTTTTATGTCGTCTTCACTTATGTCGTCATTTATACTCCCTGTGTCCCGGTCGTAATCAATTCCCAATTTGATTAGTATTTGCAATCACCATCAACAAAGCTCAAGGGCAATCATTAGAATCATGAGGTATAACTAAAAAAACTAAAAATAAAGGTAAAAAACTAAAACCTAAAAAAAAGACCAATTCAAAAACGAATGTATATACAGACCGGGACACCGGGACACAAATGACGACCGGGACACAGGGAATATAAATGATGACCGGGACACAGGGTCACAACTACAACGGGGGACGCCGGGGGGCACAGGGGGATATATAAGTAACGACGGCGACACGGGGAATCGTCGATTAGCAATCACCATCAACAAAGCTCAAGGGCAATCATTAGAATCATGAGGTATAGATCTGAATACGTGTGTCCCTGTGTCCCGGTCCTCATTTATATTCCCTGTGTCCTGGTCGTCATTTGTGTCCCGCTGTCCCAGTCTGTAATTTCTCTTTGAGTGTCCCGGTCGTCATTTATATTCCCTGTGTCCTGGTCGTCATTTGTGTCCCGGTGTCTTGGTCTGTATATACATTTGTTTTTCAATTGGTATATGATGAAATAAATTTTTGTGTTTTTCCCCCTTTTTTTCTTTTTAGTTTTTTTTTGGTTTTTACCTTTTTTTAGTTTTTTTAGTTTTTTTCTATTTTCTTTTTATTTTTTTTTTTGTGCTGGAGCTTCAGTTTTGGAAGCTATTTTTTTAAGCAGCTTTTTTTTAGCAGCTTCCTTGACTGTTGCCATTGTAGGTTCGCGCCACCCTAACATCTAGTTGGTTCGGGCGCTTCTTGTGTCCCGGTGTCCCGGTCGTCATTTGTGTCCCGATGTCCCGGTCTGTATATACACTTGTTTTTGAATTGGTCTTTTTTTTTAGTTTTTTGTTTTTTACCTTTTTTTAGTTTTTTTTAGTTATACCTAATGATTTTAATGATTGCCCCGTCGTCATTTATATATCCCCCTGTGCCCCCCAGCGTCCCTGTTGCAGTTGTGTCCCGGTCATCATTTATATTCCCGGCGTCCCGGTCGTCAATTGTGTCCCCGGTCTGTATATACATTCGTTTTTGAATCGGTAAATCATGAAATAATTTTTGTTTGTTTTTCCCCTTTTTTCTTTTTAGTTTTTTTGTAGTTTTTACCTTTTTTTAGTTTTTTTAGTTTTTTTTTTTACTTATGTCCTTCATTTATATGTCGTCGTTTATATTGTATGTCGTCGTTTTTATGTCGTCTTCACTTATGTCGTCATTTATACTCCCTGTGTCCCGGTTGTAGTCAATTCCCAATTTGATTAGTATTTAGAATCACCATCAACAAAGCTCAAGGGCAATCATTAGAATCATGAGGTATAACTAAAAAAAACTAAAAAAAGGTAAAAAACTAAAATCTAAAAAAAAGACCAATTCACAAAAGAATGTATATACAGACCGGGACACCCGGACACAAATGACGACCGGGACACAAGGAATATAAATGACGCCCCAGACCCTCAAAGAGAAATCACAGACTGGGACACCGGGACACAAATGACGACCGGGACACAGGGAATATAAATGACGACCGGGACACAGGGTCAAAACTACAACGGGGACGCCGGGGGGCACAAGGGGTATATAAGTAACGACGGTGACACGGGGAATCGTTGATTAGCAATCACCATCAACAAAGCTCAAGGGCAATCATTAGAATCATGAGGTATATATTTGAATACGTGTGTCCCTGTGTCCTGGTCGTCATTTATATTCCCTGTGTCCTGGTCGTCATTTGTGTCCCGGTGTCCCAGTCTGTAATTTCTCTTTGAGTGTCCCGGTCGTCATTTATATTCCCTGTGTCCCGGTCGTCATTTGTGTCCCGGTGTCTTGGTTTGTATATACATTTGTTTTTCAATTGGTATATGATGAAATAAATTTTTGTGTTTTTCCCCTTTTTTTCTTTGTAGTTTTTTTTTGTTTTTACCTTTTTTTTAGTTTTTTTAGTTTTTTCTCTTTTCTTTTTATTTTTTTTCGTGCTGGAGCTTCAGTTTTGGAAGCTATTTTTTTAAGCAGCTTTTTTTTAGCAGCTTCCTTGACTGTTGCCATTGTAGGTTCGCGCCACCCTAACATCTAGTTGGTTCGGGCGCTTCCTGTGTCCCGGTGTCCCGGTCGTCATTTGTGTTCCGGTGTCCCGGTCTGTATATACACTTGTTTTGAATTGGTCTTTTTTTTTAGTTTTTAGTTTTTTACCTTTTTTTTTAGTTTTTTTAGTTATACCTAATGATTTTAATGATTGCCCCCGTCGTCATTTATATATCCCCCTGTGCCCCCCAGCGTCCCTGTTGCAGTTGTGTCCCGGTCATCATTTATATTCCCTGCGTCCCGGTCGTCATTTGTGTCCCGGTCTGTATATACATTCGTTTTGAATCGGTAAATGATGAAATAATTTTTTTTGTTTTTCCCCTTTTTTTTTAGTTTTTTTGTAGTTTCTACCTTTTTTTTAGTTTTTTTAGTTATTTTTTTTACTTATGTCCTTCATTTATATGTCGTCGTTTATATTGTATGTCGTCATTTTTATGTCGTCTTCACTTATGTCGTCATTTATACTCCCTGTTTCCCGGTCGTAATCAATTCCCAAATTGATTAGTATTTGCAATCACCATCAACAAAGCTCAAGGGCAATCATTAGAATCATGAGGTATAACTAAAAAAACTAAAAAAAAAGGTAAAAAACTAAAACCTAAAAAAAAGACCAATTCAAAAACGAATGTATATACAGACCGGGACACCGGGACACAAATGACGACCGGGACACAAGGAATATAAATGACGCCCCAGACCCTCAAAGAGAAATCACAGACTGGGACACCGGGACACAAATGACGACCGGGACACAGGGAATATAAATGACGACCGGGATACAGGGTCACAACTACAACGGGGATGCCGGGGGGCACAGGGGGATATATAAGTAACGACGGCGACACGGGGAATCGTCAATTAGCAATCACCATCAACAAAGCTCAAGGGCAATCATTAGAATCATGAGGTATAACTAAAAAAACTAAAAAAAAGGTAAAAAACTAAAACCTAAAAAAAAGACCAATTCAAAACCGAATGTATATACAGACCGGGACACCGGGACACAAATGACGACCGGGACACAAGGAATATAAATGACGCCCCAGCTCAAGGGCAATCATTAGAATCATGAGGTATAACTAAAAAAACTAAAAAAAAGGTAAAAAACTAAAACCTAAAAAAAAGACCAATTCAAAACCGAATGTATATACAGACCGGGACACCGGGACACAAATGACGACCGGGACACAAGGAATATAAATGACGCCCCAGACCCTCAAAGAGAAATCACAGACTGGGACACCGGGAAACAAATGACGACCGGGACACAGGGTCACAATTACAACGGGGACGCCGGTCGTTTATATTGTATGTCGTCATTTTTATGTCGTCTTCACTTATGTCGTCATTTATACTCCCTGTGTCCCGGTCGTAATCAATTCCCAAATTGATTAGTATTTGCAATCACCATCAACAAAGCTCAAGGGCAATCATTAGAATCATGAGGTATAACTAAAAAAACTAAAAAAAGGTAAAAAACTAAAACCTAAGAAAAAGACCAATTCATAAACGAATGTATATACAGAATCATGCAATATAAATACAGCAATCATTAGAATCATGAGGTATAACTAAAACAACTAAAAAAAAGGTAAAAAAACTAAAACCTAAAAAAAAGACCAATTCAAAAACGAATGTATATACAGACCGGGACACCGGGACACAAATGACGACCGGGACACAAGGAATATAAATGACGCCCCAGACCCTCAAAGAGAAATCACAGACTGGGACACCGGGACACAAAAGACGACCGGGACACAGGGAATATAAATGACGACCGGGACACAGGGTCACAACTACAACGGGGACGCCGGGGGGCACAGGGGGATATATAAGTAACGACGGCGACACGGGGAATCGTCAATTAGCAATCACCATCAACAAAGCTCAAGGGCAATCATTAGAATCATGAGGTATAGATCTGAATACGTGTGTCCCTGTGTCCCGGTCGTCATTTATATTCCCTGTGTCCTGGTCGTCATTTGTGTCCCGGTGTCCCAGTCTGTAATTTCTCTTTGAGTGTCCCGCTCGTCATTTATATTCCCCGTGTCCCGGTCGTCATTTGTGTCCCGGTGTCTTGGTCTGTATATACATTTGTTTTTCAATTGGTATATGATGAAATAAATTTTTGTGTTTTTCCCCTTTTTTTCTTTCTAGTTTTTTTTTGGTTTTTACCTTTTTTTAGTTTTTTTAGTTTTTTCTCTTTTCTTTTTATTTTTTTTTTGTGCTGGAGCTTCAGTTTTGGAAGCTATTTTTTTAAGCAGCTTTTTTTTAGCAGCTTCCTTGAGTGTTGCCATTGTAGGTTCGCGCCACCCTAACATCTAGTTGGTTCGGGCGCTTCCTGTTTCCCGGTGTCCCGGTCGTCATTTGTGTCCCGGTGTCCCGGTCTGTATATACATTCGTTTTTGAATTGGTCTTTTTTTTAGGTTTTAGTTTTTTACCTTTTATTTAGTTTTTTTAGTTATACCTCATGATTCTAATGATTGCCCTTGAGCTTTGTTGATGGTGATTGCTAATCGACGATTCCCCGTGTCGCCGTCGTTACTTATATATCCCCCTGTGCCCCCCGGCGTCCCCGTTGTAGTTGTGACCCTGTGTCCCGGTCGTCATTTATATTCCCTGTGTCCCGGTCGTCATTTGTGTCCCGGTGTCCCAGTCTGTGATTTCTCTTTGAGGGTCTGGGGCGTCATTTATATTCCTTGTGTCCCGGTCGTCATTTGTGTCCCGGTGTCCCGGTCTGTATATACACTCGTTTTTGAATTGGTCTTTTTTTTAGTTTTAAGTTTTTTACCTTTTTTAGTTTTTTTAGTTATACCTAATGATTTTAATGATTGCCCCGTCGTCATTTATATATCCCCCTGTGCCCCCCAGCGTCCCTGTTGCAGTTGTGTCCCGGTCATCATTTATATTCCCTGCGTCCCGGTCGTCATTTGTGTCCCGGTCTGTATATACATTCGTTTTTGAATCGGTAAATGATAAAATAATTTTTTTTGTTTTTTCCCTTTTTTCTTTTTAGTTTTTTTGTAGTTTTTACCTTTTTTTTTAGTTTTTTTAGTTTTTTTTTTTTACTTATGTCCTTCATTTATATGTCGTCGTTTATATTGTATGTCGTCGTTTTTGTGTCGTCTTCACTTATGTCGTCATTTATACTCCCTGTGTCCCGGTCGTAATCAATTCCCAATTTGATTAGTATTTGCAATCACCATCAACAAAGCTCAAGGGCAATCATTAGAATCATGAGGTATAACTAAAAAAACTAAATAAAAGGTAAAAAACTAAAACCTAAAAAAAAGACCAATTCAAAAACGAATGTATATACAGACCGGGACACCGGGACACAAATGACGACCGGGACACAAGGAATATAAATGACGCCCCAGACCCTCAAAGAGAAATCACAGACTGGGACACCGGGACACAAATGACGACCGGGACACAGGGAATATAAATGACGACCGGGACACAGGGTCACAACTACAACGGGGACGCCGGGGGGCACAGGGGGATATATAAGTAACGACGGCGACACGGGGAATCGTCGATTAGCAATCACCATCAACAAAGCTCAAGGGCAATCATTAGAATCATGAGGTATAGATCTGAATACGTGTGTCCCTGTGTCCCGGTCGTCATTTATATTCCCTGTGTCCTGGTCGTAATTTGTGTCCCGGTGTCCCAGTCTGTAATTTCTCTTTGAGTGTCCCGGTCGTCATTTATATTCCCTGTGTCCCAGTCGTCATTTGTGTCCCGGTGTCTTGGTCTGTATATACATTTGTTTTTCAATTGGTATATGAAGAAATAAATTTTTGTGTTTTTCCCCTTTTTTTCCTTTTAGTTTTTTTTTTGGTTTTTACCTTTTTTTTTAGTTTTTTTAGTTTTTTCTCTGTTCTTTTTATTTTTTTTTTGTGCTGGAGCTTCAGTTTTGGAAGCTATTTTTTTAAGCAGCTTTTTTTTAGCAGCTTCCTTGACTGTTGCCATTGTAGGTTCGCGCCACCCTAACATCTAGTTTGTTTGGGTGCTTCTTGTGTCCCGGTGTCCCGGTCGTCATTTGTGTCCCGGTGTCCCGGTCTGTATATACACTCGTTTTTGAATTGGTCTTTTTTTTTAGTTTTTAGTTTTTTACCTTTTTTTAGTTTTTTTTAGTTATACCTAATGATTTTAATGATTGCCCCGTCGTCATTTATATATCCCCCTGTGCCCCCCAGCGTCCCTGTTGCAGTTGTGTCCCGGTCATCATTTATATTCCCTGCGTCCCGGTCGTCATTTGTGTCCCGGTCTTTTTACCTTTTTTTAGTTTTTTTAGTTATACCTAATGATTTTAATGATTGCCGCGTCGTCATTTATATATCCCCCTGTGCCCCCCAGCGTCCCTGTTGCCGTTGTGTCCCGGTCATCATTTATATTCCCTGCGTCTCGGTCGTCATTTGTGTCCCGGTCTGTATATACATTCGTTTTTGAATCGGTAAATGATGAAATAATTTTTTTTTGTTTTTCCCCTTTTTTCTTTTTAGTTTTTTTTAGTTTTTACCTTTTTTTTAGTTTTTTTAGTTTTTTTTTTTTTACTTATGTCCTTCATTTATATGTCGTCGTTTATATTGTATGTCGTCGTTTTTATGTCGTCTTCACTTATGTCGTCGTTTATACTCCCTGTGTCCCGGTCGTAATCAATTCCCAATTTGATTAGTATTTGCAATCACCATCAACAAAGCTCAAGAGCAATCATTAGAATCATGAGGTATAACTAAAAAAACTAAAAAAAAGGTAAAAAACTAAAACCTAAAAAAAAGACCAATTCAAAAACGAATGTATATACAGATCGGGACACCGGGACACAAATGACGACCGGGACACAAGGAATATAAATGACGCCCCAGACCCTCAAAGAGAAATCACAGACTGGGACACCGGGACACAAATGACGATAGGGACACAGGGAATATAAATGACAACCGGGACACAGGGTCACAACTACAACGGGGACGCCGGGGGGCACAGGGGGATATATAAGTAACGACGGCGACACGGGGAATCGTCGATTAGCAATCACCATCAACAAAGCTCAAGGGCAATCATTAGAATCATGAGGTATAGATCTGAATACGTGTGTCCCTGTGTCCCGGTCGTCATTTATATTCCCTGTGTCCTGGTCGTCATTTGTGTCCCGGTGTCCCAGTCCGTAATTTCTCTTTGAGTGTCCCGGTCGTCATTTATATTCCCTGTGTCCCGGTCGTCATTTGTGTCCCGGTGTCTTGGTCTGTATATACATTTGTTTTTCAATTGGTATATGATGAAATAAATTTTTGTGTTTTTCCCCTTTTTTTCTTTTTATTTTTTTTTTGGTTTTTACCTTTTTTTTAGTTTTTTTAGTTTTTTCTCTTTTCTTTTTATTTTTTTTTTGTGCTGGAGCTTCAGTTTTGGAAGCTATTTTTTAAGCAGCTTTTTTTTTAGCAGCTTCCTTGACTGTTGCCATTGTAGGTTCGCGCCACCCTAACATCTAGTTGGTTCGGGCGCTTCCTGTGTCCCGGTGTCCCGGTCGTCATTTGTGTCCCGGTGTCCCGGTCTCTATATACACTCGTTTTTGAATTGGTCTTTTTTTTTAGTTTTTAGTTTTTTACCTTTTTTCAGTTTTTTTAGTTATACCTAATGATTTTAATGATTGCCCCGTCGTCATTTATATATCCCCCTGTGCCCCCCAGCGTCCCTGTTGCAGTTGTGTCCCGGTCATCATTTATATTCCCTGCGTCCCGGTCGTCATTTGTGTCCCGGTCTGTATATACATTCGTTTTTGAATCGGTAAATGATGAAATAATTTTTTTTGTTTTTCCCCTTTTTTCGTTTTAGTTTTTTTGTAGTTTTTACCTTTTTTTTAGTTTTTTTAGTTTTTTTTTTACTTATGTCCTTCATTTATATGTCGTCGTTTTTATGTCGTCTTCACTTATGTCGTCATTTATACTCCCTTTGTCCCGGTCGTAATCAATTCCCAATTTGATTAGTATTTGCAATCACCATCAACAAAGCTCAAGGGCAATCATTAGAATCATGAGGTATAACTAAAAAAACTAAAAAAAAGGTAAAAAACTAAAACCTAAAAAAAGACCAATTCAAAAACGAATGTATATACAGACCGGGACACCGGGACACAAATGACGACCGGGACACAAGGAATATAAATGAGGCCCCAGACCCTCAAAGAGAAATCACAGACTGGGACACCAGGACACAAATGACGACCGGGACACAGGGAATATAAATGACGACCGGGACACAGGGTCACAACTACAAGGGGGACGCCGGGGGGCTCAGGGGGATATATAAGTAACGACGGCGACACGGGGAATCGTCGATTAGCAATCACCATCAACAAAGCTCAAGGGCAATCATTAGAATCATGAGGTATAGATCTGAATACGTGTGTCCGTGTGTCCCGGTCGTCATTTATATTCCCTGTTTCCTGGTCGTCATTTGTGTCCCGGTGTCCCAGTCTGTAATTTCTCTTTGAGTGTCCCTGTCGTCATTTATATTCCCTGTGTCCCGGTCGTCATTTGTGTCCCGGTGTCTTGGTCTGTATATACATTTGTTTTTCAATTGGTATATGATGAAATAAATTTTTGTGTTTTTCCCCTTTTTTTCTTTTTAGTTTTTTTTTTTTGGTTTTTACCTTTTTTTTTAGTTTTTTTAGTTTTTTCTCTTTTCTTTTTATTTTTTTTTTTGTGCTGGAGCTTCAGTTTTGGAAGCTATTTTTTAAGCAGCTTTTTTTAGCAGCTTCCTTGACTGTTGCCATTGTAGGTTCGCGCCACCCTAACATCTAGTTGGTTCGGGCGCTTCCTGTGTCCCGGTGTCCCGGTCTTCATTTGTGTCCCGGTGTCCCGGTCTGTATATACACTCGTTTTTGAATTGGTCTTTTTTTTTTAGTTTTTAGTTTTTTACCTTTTTTTAGTTTTTTTAGTTATACCTAATGATTTTAATGATTGCCCCGTCGTCATTTATATATCCCCCTGTGCCCCCCAGCGTCCCTGTTGCAGTTGTGTCCCGGTCATCATATATATTCCCTGCGTCCCGGTCGTCATTTGTGTCCCGGTCTGTATATACATTCGTTTTTGACTCGGTAAATGATGAAATAATTTTTTTTGTTTTTCCCCTTTTTTCTTTTTAGTTTTTTTGTTGTTTTTACCTTTTTTTTTAGTTTTTTTAGTTTTTTTTTTTACTTATGTCCTTCATTTATATGTCGTCGTTTATATTGTATGTCGTCGTTTTTATGTCGCCTTCACTTATGTCGTCATTTATACTCCCTGTGTCCCGGTCGTAATCAATTCCCAATTTGATTAGTATTTGCAATCACCATCAACAAAGCTCAAGGGCAATCATTAGAATCATGAGGTATAACTAAAAAAAATAAAAAAAAGGTAAAAAACTAAAACCTAAAAAAAAAGACCAATTCAAAAACGAATGAATATACAGACCGGGACACCGGGACACAAATGACGACCGGGACACAAGGAATATAAATGACGCCCCAGACCCTCAAAGAGAAATCACAGACTGGGACACCGGGACACAAATGACGACCGGGACACAGGGAATAAGAATGACGACCGGGACACAGGGTCACAACTACAACGGGGACGCCGGGGGGCACAGGGGGATATATAAGTAACGACGGCGACACGGGGAATCGTCGAATAGCAATCACCATCAACAAAGCTCAAGGGCAATCATTAGAATCGTGAGGTATAGATCTGAATACGTTTGTCCCTGTGTCCTGGTCGTCATTTATATTCCCTGTGTCCTGGTCGTCATTTGTGTCCCGGTGTCCCAGTCTGTAATTTCTCTTTGAGTGTCCCGGTCGTCATTTATATTCCCTGTGTCCCGGTCGTCATTTTTGTCCCGGTGTCTTGGTCTGTATATACATTTGTTTTTCAATTGGTATATGATGAAATAAATTTTTGTGTTTTTCCCCTTTTTTTCTTTTTAGTTTTTTTTTGGTTTTAACCTTTTTTTTAGTTTTTTTAGTTTTTTCTCTTTTCTTTTTATTTTTTTTTTGTGCTGGAGCTTCAGTTTTGGAAGCTATTTTTTTAAGCAGCTTTTTTTTTAGCAGCTTCCTTGACAGTTGCCATTGTTGGTTCGCGCCACCCTAACATCTAATTGGTTCGGGCGCTTCCTGTGTCCCGGTGTCCCGGTCGTCATTTGTGTCCCGGTGTCCCGGTCTGTATATACACTCGTTTTTGAATTGGTCTTTTTTTTTAGTTTTTAGTTTTTTACCTTTTTTTAGTTTTTTTAGTTATACCTAATGATTTTAATGATTGCCCCGTCGTCATTTATATATCCCCCTGTGCCCCCCAGCGTCCCTGTTGCAGTTGTGTCCCGGTCATCATTTATATTCCCTGCGTCCCGGTCGTCATTTTTGTCCCGGTCTGTATATACATTCGTTTTTGACTCGGTAAATGATGAAATAATTTTTTTTGTTTTTCCCCATTTTTCTTTTTAGTTTTTTTGTAGTTTTTACCTTTTTTTTAGTTTTTTTAGTTTTTTTTTTTACTTATGTCCTTCATTTATATGTCGTCGTTTATATTGTATGTCGTCGTTTTTATGTCGCCTTCACTTATTTCGTCATTTATACTCCCTGTGTCCCAGTCGTAATCAATTCCCAATTTGATTAGTATTTGCAATCACCATCAACAAAGCTCAAGGGCAATCATTAGAATCATGAGGTATAACTAAAAAAACTAAAAAAAGGTAAAAAACTAAAACCTAAAAAAAAAGACCAATTCAAAAACGAATGAATATACAGACCGGGACACCGGGACACAAATGACGACCGGGACACAAGGAATATAAATAACGCCCCAGACCCTCAAAGAGAAATCACAGACTGGGACACCGGGACACAAATGACGACCGGGACACAGGGAATATGAATGACGACCGGGACACAGGGTCACAACTACAACGGGGACGCCGGGGGGCACAGGGGGATATATAAGTAACGACGGCGACACGGGGAATCGTCGATTAGCAATCACCATCAACAAAGCTCAAGGGCAATCATTAGAATCATGAGGTATAGATCTGAATACGTGTGTCCCTGTGTCCTGGTCGTCATTTATATTCCCTGTGTCCTGGTCGTCATTTGTGTCCCGGTGTCCCAGTCTGTAATTTCTCTTTGAGCGTCCCGGTCGTCATTTATATTCCCTCTGTCCCGGTCGTCATTTGTGTCCCGGTGTCTTGGTCTGTATATACATTTGTTTTTCAATTGGTATATGATGAAATAAATTTTTGTGTTTTTCCCCTTTTTTCTTTTTAGTTTTTTTTTGGTTTTTACCTTTTTTTTAGTTTTTTTAGTTTTTTCTCTTTTCTTTTTATTTTTTTTTGTGCTGGAGCTTCAGTTTTGGAAGCTATTTTTTTAAGCAGCTTTTTTTTAGCAGCTTCCTTGACAGTTGCCATTGTAGGTTCGCGCCACCCTAACATCTAGTTGGTTCGGGCGCTTCCTGTGTCCCGGTGTCCCGGTCGTCATTTGTGTCCCGGTGTCCCGGTCTGTATATACACTCGTTTTTGAATTGGTCTTTTTTTTAGTTTTTAGTTTTTTACCTTTTTTTAGTTTTTTTAGTTATACCTAATGATTTTAATGATTGCCCCGTCGTCATATATATATCCCCCTGTGCCCCCCAGCGTCCCTGTTGCAGTTGTGTCTAGGTCATCATTTATATTACCTGCGTCCCGGTCGTCATTTGTGTCCCGGTCTGTATATACATTCGTTTTTGAATCGGTAAATTATGAAATAATTTTATTTGTTTTTCCCCTTTTTTCTTTTTAGTTTTTTTGTAGTTTTTACCTTTGTTTTAGTTTTTTTAGTTTTTTTTTTTTACTTATGTCCATCATTTATATGTCGTCGTTTATATTGTATGTCGTCGTTTTTATGTCGTCTTCACTTACGTCGTCATTTATACTCCCTGTGTCCCGGTCGTAATCAATTCCCAGTTTGATTAGTATTTGCAATCACCATCAACAAAGCTCAAGGGCAATCATTAGAATCATGAGGTATAACTAAAAAAACTAAAAAAAGGGTAAGAAACTAAAACCTAAAAAAAAACACCAATTCAAAAACGAATGTATATACAGACCGGGACATCAGGACACAAATGACGACCGGGACACAAGGAATATAAATGACGCCCCAGACCCTCAAAGAGAAATCACAGACTGGGACACCGGGACACAAATGACGACCAGGACACAGGGAATATAAATGACGACCGGGACACAGGGTCACAACTACAACGGGGACGCCGGGGGGCACAGGGGGATATATAAGTAACGACGGCGACACGGGGAATCGTCGATTAGCAATCACCATCAACAAAGCTCAAGGGCAATCATTAGAATCATGAGTTATAGATCTGAATACGTGTGTCCCTGTGTCCCGGTCGTCATTTATATTCCCTGTGTCCCGGTCGTCATTTGTGTCCCGGTGTCTTGGTCTGTATATACATTTGTTTTTCAATTGGTATATGATGAAATAAATTTTTGTGTTTTTCCCCTTTTTTTCTTTTTAGTTTTTTTTGGTTTTTACCTTTTTTTTAGTTTTTTCTCTTTTCTTTTTATTTTTTTTTGTGCTGGAGCTTCAGTTTTGGAAGCTATTTTTTTAAGCAGCTTTTTTTAGTAGCTTCCTTGACTGTGGTTCGGGCGCTTCCTGTGTCCCGGTGTCCCGGTCGTCATTTGTGTCCCGGTGTCCCGGTCTGTATATACACTCGTTTTTGAATTGGTCTTTTTTTTTAGTTTTTAGTTTTTTACCTTTTTATAGTTTTTTTAGTTATACCTAATGATTTTAATGATTGCCCTGTCGTCATTTATATATCCCCCTGTGCCCCCCAACGTCCCTGTTGCAGTTGTGTCCCGGTCATCATTTATATTCCCTGCGTCCCGGTCGTCATTTGTGTCCCGGTCTGTATATACATTCGTTTTTGAATCGGTAAATGATGAAATAATTTTTTTTGTTGTTCCCCTTTTTCTTTTTTAGTTTTTTTGTAGTTTTTACATTTTTTTTAGTTTTTTTGGTTTTTTTTTACTTATGTCCTTCATTTATATGTCTTCGTTTATATTTTATGTCGTCGTTTTTATGTCGTCTTCACTTATGTCGTCATTTATACTCCCTGTGTCCCGGTCGTAATCAATTCCCAATTTGATTAGTATTTGCAATCACCATCAACAAAGCTCAAGGGCAATCATTAGAATCATGAGGTATTGATCTGAATACGTGTGTCCCTGTGTCCCGGTCGTCATTTATATTCCCTGTGTCCTGGTCGTCATTTGTGTCCCGGTGTCCCAGTCTGTAATTTCTCTTTGAGTGTCCCGGTTGTCATTTATATTCCCTGTGTCCTGGTCGTCATTTGTGTCCCGGTGTCTTGGTCTGTATATACATTTGTTTTTCAATTGGTATATGATGAAATAAATTTTTGTGTTTTTCCCCTTTTTTTCTTTTTAGTTTTTTTTGGTTTTTACCTTTTTTTAGTTTTTTTAGTTTTTTCTCTTTTCTTTTTATTTTTTTTTTGTGCTGGAGCTTCAGTTTTGGAAGCTATTTTTTAAGCAGCTTTTTTAGCAGCTTCCTTGACTGTTGCCATTGTAGGTTCGCGCCACCCTAACATCTAGTTGGTTCGGGCGCTTCCTGTGTCCCGGTGTCCCGGTCGTCATTTGTGTCCCGGTGTCCCGGTCTGTATATACACTCGTTTTTGAATTGGTCTTTTTTTTAGTTGTTAGTTTTTTACCTTTTTTTAGTTTTTTTAGTTATACCTAATGATTTTAATGATTGCCCCGTCGCCATTTATATATCCCCCTGTGCCCCCCAGCGTCCCTGTTGCAGTTGTGTCCCGGTCATCATTTATATTCCCTGCGTCCCGGTCGTCATTTGTGTCCTGGTCTGTATATACATTCGTTTTTGAATCGGTAAATGATGAAATAATTTTTTTTGTTTTTCCCCTTTTTTCTTTTTAGTTTTTTTTGTAGTTTTTACCTTTTTTTTAGTTTTTTTTAGTTTTTTTTTTTACTTATGTCCTTCATTCATATGTCGTCGTTTATATTGTATGTCGTCGTTTTTATGTCGTCTTCACTTATGTCGTCATTTATACTCCCTGTGTCCCGGTCGTAATCAATTCCCAATTTGATTAGTATTTGCAATCACCATCAACAAAGCTCAAGGGCAATGATTAGAATCATGAAGTATAACTAAAAAAACTAAAAAAAGGTAAAAAACTAAAACCTAAAAAAAGACCAATTCAAAAACGAATGTATATACAGACCGGGACACCGGGACACAAATGACGACCGGGACACAAGGAATATAAATGACGCCCCAGACCCTCAAAGAGAAATCACAGACTGGGACACCGGGACACAAATGACGACCGGGACACAGGGAATATACTTGCTCTTTACGCTAAAATTTAGGTTTTGTCCCAATTCCTTAAGAACGACTCCTGAAACACAGGGGTCGTTTAATTAGAACAATAAGAAGCTTTTTTAAAAATTCTCAAAAGTATGCATAGATTTTTCGGTTGGGGGAGGGAGGTTTTCAGGGTGAACTTTTCAGGGGAAATTTTACTCTGAGAGGATTTGCCAGACTTTCTATAAGAAATCCTTTTTATTTGTCTCATCCCTCTTTGCCAACACAATTTTACAAGCAAAGCTATTAATGGTAGTTATCTTTTTCACCAAAGATGTTAATGGTAATTTTCACCGGAATTGAGGTGTCTAGAGGATATTTCCTTGAAGGGGGAGCCAGACTTCCCAGCATTATTTAAGAAACGATCAGAAATTGAATAGAAGACGGGTTTTTTAGCTGAAAATAAGGAGCTGCATTAAAACTGAAAACAAACAGAAATTATTACGAACATGAGGTGGGTTGCTCCCTCCACAAAGCTTCGCTCTTCAAACAAAAGAAAAGTTTTTGTTCCAATCTTTCAAGAACGATTCCTGAAACACACGAGTTGATTAATTAGAACGATAAGAAGTCTTTTTAAGAGTGCTAAACAACTTTAGCATGAAGAGTGAGGTATTGAGGAGGGGGCAACCCACCATATATCGCTGCAAATTTCTGCTCGTTTTTAGTTTTAATTTTGCTCCTTCATTTTAGTTATATGTTTTTTTTATTTAGTAGGTATACAGAGCGCTATTAAGTTGTCGTATTGACATTATTACGCTGTCCTATTATCACCATCAACAAAGCTCAAGGGCAATCATTAGAATCATTAGGTATAACTAAAAAAACTAAAAAAAAGGTAAAAAACTAAAACCTAAAAAAAGACCAATTCAAAAACGAATGTATATACAGACCGGGACACCGGGACACAAATGACGACCGGGACACAAGGAATATAAATGACGCCCCAGACCCTCAAAGAGAAATCACAGACTGGGACACCGGGACACAAATGACGACCGGGACACAGAGAATATAAATGACGACCGGGACACAGGGTCACAACAACAACGGGGACGCCGGGGGGCACAGGGGGATATATAAGTAACGACGGCGACACGGAGAATCATCGATTAGCAATCACCATCAACAAAGCTCAAGGGCAATCATTAGAATCATGAGGTATAGATCTATATACGTGTGTCCCTGTCTCCCGGTCGTCATTTATATTCCCTGTGTCCTGGTCGTCATTTGTGTCCCGGTGTCCCAGTCTGTAATTTCTCTTTGAGTGTCCCGGTCGTCATTTATATTCCCTGTGTCCCGGTCGTCATTTGTGTCCCGGTGTCTTGGTCTGTATATACATTTGTTTTTCAATTGGTATAGGATGAAATAAATTTTTGTGTTTTTCCCCTTTTTTTCTTTTAAGTTTTTTTTGGTTTTTACCTTTTTTTTAGTTTTTTTTAGTTTTTTCTCTTTTCTTTTTATTTTTTTTTTGTGCTGGAGCTTCAGTTTTGGAAGCTATTTTTTTAAGCAGCTTTTTTTTAGCAGCTTCCTTGACTGTTGCCATTGTAGGTTCGCACCACCCTAACATCTAGTTGGTTCGGGCGCTTCCTGTGTCCCGGTGTCCCGGTCGTCATTTGTGTCCCGGTGTCCCGGTCTGTATATACACTCGTTTTTGAATTCGTCTTTTTTTTTAGTTTTTAGTTTTTTACCTTTTTTTTAGTTTTTTTAGTTATACCTAATGATTTTAATGATTGCCCCGTCGTCATTTATATATCCCCCTTTTCCCCCCCAGCGTCCCTGTTGCAGTTGTGTCCCGGTCATCATTTGTGTCCCGGTCTGTATATACAATACGTTTTTGAATCGGTAAATGATGAAATAATTTTTTTTTGTTTTTCCCCTTTTTTCTTTTTAGTTTTTTTTGTAGTTTTTACCTTTTTTTTAGTTTTTTTAGTTTTTTTTTTACTTATTTCCTTCATTTATATGTCGTCGTTTATATTGTATGTCGTCATTTTTATATCGTCTTCACTTATGTCGTCATTTATACTCCCTGTGTCCCGGTCGTAATCAATTCCCAATTTGATTAGTATTTGCAATCACCATCAACAAAGCTCAAGGGCAATCATTAGAAACATAAGGTATAACTAAAAAACTAAAAATAAAGGTAAAAAACTAAAACCTAAAAAAAAGACCAATTCTAAAACGAATGTATATACAGACCGGGACACCGGGACACAAATGACGACCGGGACACAAGGAATATAAATGACGCCCCAGACCCTCAAAGAGAAATCACAGACTGGGACACCGGGACACAAATGACGACCGGGACACAGGGAATATAAATGAGGATCGGGACAGAGGGACACAACTACAACGGGGACGCCGGGGGGCACAGGGGGATATATAAGTAACGACGGCGACACGGGGAATCGTCGATTAGCAATCACCATCAACAAAGCTCAGGGGCAATCATTAGAATCATGAGGTATAGATCTGAATAAGGATTGTTTTCCCATGGACTATTATATTTTGCATGTTCAAGAGTCGATAAACCTGACAATCTATTTATATGCACAGACAATGGGACAGCGAAGAATGTTGTATATTCGCAAGTTTTACGTAGTTAAAATATATATATATATATATATATATATATATATATATATATATATATATATATATATATATATATATATATATATATATATATATATATACTATCTATATTCACAGGTGGGACATAGGGACACAACTACAATGGCGCGTAACTAATATGGCGCGTAACGACTTACGCGCGCGGGGGGGCTTGGGGGGGCGCTAAGCGCCCCCACCAACTAGGTGTTGGGGTGGCGCGAAGCGCCACCCCAACAGCTAGTATTAAATAAACTGTGCGTATAATAATTCTTACATTTTTTCCATCTAAGCTCTTAAACAGCAAAGAAGTAAAAATATTTACAAAATGAAAAGTAATTGTATGCTATTCTTTTTGGTTGAAGGTATTTTCATCAATATCTATATGTCTGTTCACTCCTGATCATCCCTCAGCAAATATTTCTAAATTTTCTTACCAGAAAACGATCTCTATTATTACAGAGAATGCTCCTACAAAACAACCTTGTAACTATAACATCCGATTTCGCCCAGGAAATATATGCCTAATACTCTCTCTTATGTTCAGATAAACAATGAAAACCACAAGATGCAAGAAGACATTTATTGCTGTATGCTCACTTTGATGAGGCTTCATCCGCATCAGTACTGACAGATATCTACAACTAAAGGATAAAATATGCTTAGATAATGAGCTCAAATCAGCATACTAATTTATAGAAAAAAGCTGTCTAGCAATGCAGAGTGAAAATCCATCATTAACAGTAGAATTCTGCCCAGTCAGAAACTAGTTAACTATGGTTGAGGTTGTCAAATGAAAAAGGATTGCCCTGTCAGATCCAGAAAAAAAAATTTAAATTGCACTTCATAATATATTTATGCTGTCCATCTCAACAAAAAGTTCATTCACTAATTGTTTTGGCTTGGATGAACAAATCCATTGAGCTATTCATCAGAAACTGTGAAGTTTGTTACCTATCACAGAAGTCTAAACCGAAAAAAATTCTTCCTCCAGCATGAAATGCCCACCCTTAGGAGCATGTTGAAGTTGATCTCTTCCAACTTGATAGTAAATATCTTATGGTCACTGTAGACTATTTCAGTAGTTATGTTGCGATTGATCTACATGAGACCAATGCCTATTCAACTAAAGTACCTGAATGTCTGAAGGAAGTTTTTCCAGACATGGAATTCCTTCAACCATCACCTCAGACAATTGCCTACAGTTCCATTGAGATGTATTGAAAAGTTTTATTAAAAAAATGGGGCATAGATAGCTGAATTTCGACCCCACACTGCCCCCTGTCTAATACCCTTTTAGAAAAGGCAAGTCATAATTCCAAAACTATAATAGGGACACACAAAAATTCAAAAACGATAAATACCTTGCACTTCTAGAACACAGAGAAATCCTGTTTGATGTCATTGCATCTCCAGTATTGCTCATATGAACAAGAACTTGAGATTTATCCTACATTGTACTAATGAACATCCAAAGCATAGAATAGTATCACAACCTGTATTTATAGATGCAAGAACAGAAGCACAAGAACGACAGAAATCTACTATAACCTTAAAACTAAGCTACAAAAAATTATACCAACAGGGCAGTCTATTAGAATTCCTGAAACAGATGGTACTTGGCAGAAAGCCAGCATCACTGACAAATTGCATAGTTGAGACTCCAAATGACAAACAGTAGAGGTAGAACCAAAAAGAATTGAGACTCTCTGCAGAAGACAATATTAATGTCCCCCTTCTCCCCCCCCCCAAAAAAAAAATTGCATCAGAAGGAAGTGGATAAGAATCCATCGAACTATAAAAGCCATACAAATAATTCCCCATTACCTCCAGTCAAAGAAAATATTGCAACCAAAATCCCAATAACAATAATTCTCAGCCTCACAGGATTACAGATTCTAGAAAAGAGACAACAGCAATTATTGATACAGGGAAATTACAACCAGAGGTAGCAGACAAATTAAACCACCATCAAGACTTAAATCGTGACTTCCCTTTTCAAAAGAAGAAATATGTAATGTCCTGGCTCCTTTGAATGGAGTGCTTTTCATCATTGTGCTGCATTAACTTACTTATTTGTGATATAGTTGCTTTACTTATGTCGTAGTCGCAAATGTCTTAATTGGTTGAGTTATCATAGGAGGGTAAGACCAGAGTTAGGAAAAACAATTTGAAAATATGAAATCAGTGGTAATTATAGAAGAGCTGCACTATGATGGAACTGCACAGAGATAACAGGCCAAGACTAAAAAGTATGAGTAATTACTTTCCCGTGAACTTGGTCTTATACCAACCAGAGGTGTTACTCAACCAGAGGTGTGATATAGTTGCTTTACTTATGCTGTAATTATTTCAAGTGTTGTGACCTGGCTTTAAATAAAATGCTAAGATGCATCTGCATTTAAAGATTGTCAGTTTTATTCTTTTCTCTTTATTTTTCATATATCCTAGGGCTCATTCCAGGACCATCAGGAGGGATGGGGCAGTGTACATTGTCAGAAAAGAAGCCATGACATTTAGAAAGAACGTTAAATAAGTAATCTAATGGCACTATATTTATTTGTTTTTATTTAACATATTTCCTTTAGAAATGGTCTACCACTGAAGTAATAATAAAGAATAACCCTTGGAAGAATATAGATCCTTAATTAGGTTGCATTAGAGGGTATCAGCCTAGGATTTCTTCTCTCCAGAAGGAAACATGCTAAAAATAAAGCGATTCTTACTCATAATATGCTCAGAAGTTTTTACTCAAACAGATCCTCTAGGTATACTACAGTAATTCACTTTTTTTTTTATAAATAAAAGAATTTTTACAATGGGCAAGTCCACATGAAGTTAACAAATTAAATATGTTTTACAACCCTGACCTAGTCTTCATTACCTGACACGTGAGCGGCAACACGTGAAATAGGCAATAGCCCCCAGCAGCTTTGGAAGATAGTATCGAAGCTAACACCGTAACAACGAAATATGTGAAACTCGTTGGAATAAAGTTTCAAATTTACGTTGCATTTATGGGTATCAGTTTAGGAATTTTTTTTTAGTTTAGCTCAAAAATTTTACTTCAACATACTCTATAGGCAGAGACTATTGTCATTCACTTATCTTATATATAAGATAACTTTTACAATGGGTAACAAATTAACCAACACAATGAAAATATTCTTACGACCTTGAACTCATTTGTCATTATAAGGTGAAACAGCAACACGTACAGAGATAAAAAGTTGCCCCCAAAGCTATGGAAGAGTTTCAATACTAATACTAGGTTCGTCTTTGCAAATCTAACACGGTCAATATCGCTGCCTGAAAAAAAAAACAAACATTTTTCCTCGCATTTTTCTGATGATCCACCTCTGTGTGAAGCTACGAATAAAGACGTTATCCACCACCATATGTCAAAACTTAAGTTTTCGAGGGTAATAGCTACGTATGTTGAAAAAATGAAGATACTAGACTATTTTTTGATTGCAAATGGTAAAGAATGTGATTAAAGGCTCTTTCCCTATTTCAAAAGTTTTAGTTTTCGAGGGTAATAGCTATGTCTGTGGAAAAAATGAAGATATTAGACTATTTTATGATTGCACATGGTAAAGAATGTGATTAAAAGCTCTTTTCCTATTTCAAAAGTTTTAGTTTTCGAGGGTAATAGCTACGTATGTTGAAAAAATGAAGATATTAGACTATTTTATGATTGCAAATGGTAAAGAATGTGATTAAAGGCTCTTTTCCTATTTCAAAAGTTTTAGTTTTCGAGGGTAATAGCTACGTATGTTGAAAAAATCAAGATATTAGACTAATTTATGATTGCAAATGGTAAAGAATGTGATTAAAGGCTCTTTTCCCATTTCAAAAGTTTTAGTTTTCGGGGGGTAAGAGCTACGTATGTTGAAAAAATGAAGATATTAGACTATTTTATGATTGTAAATAGTAAAGAATGTGATTTAAGGCTCTTTACCTATGTCAAAAGTTTTAGTTTTCGAGGGTAATAGCTACGTATGTTGAAAAAATGAAGATATTAGACTATTTTATGATTGCAAATGGTAAAGAATGTGATTAAAGGCTCTTTTCCTATTTCAAAAGTTTTAGTTTTCGGGGGTAATAGCTACGTATGTTGAAAAAATGAAGATATTAGACTATTTTATGATTGCAAATGGTAAAGAATGTGATTAAAGGCTCTTTTCCTATGTCAAAAGTTTTAATTTTCGAGGGTAATAGCTACGTATGTTGAAAAAATGAAGATATTAGACTATTTTATGATTGCAATGGTAAAGAATGTGATTAAAGGCTCTTTTCATATGTCAAAAGTTTTAGTTTTCGAGGGTAATAGCTACGTATGCTGAAAAAATGAAGATATTAGACTATTTTATGATTGCAAATGCTAAAGAATGTGATTAAGGGCTCTTTTCCTGTCAAAAGTTTTAGTTTTCGAGGGTAATAGCTACGTATGTTGAAAAAATGAAGATATTAGACTATTTTATGCTTGCACATTGTAGATAATGTGATTAAAGGCTCTTTTCCTATTTCAAAAGTTTTAGTTTTCGTGGGTAATAGCTACGTATGTTGAAAAAATGAAGATATTAGACTATTTTATGATTGCAAATGGTAAAGAATGTGATTAAAGGCTCTTTTCCTATGTCAAAAGTTTTAGTTTTCGAGAGCATAGCTACGTATGTTGAGAAAATGAAGATATTAGACTATTTTTTGATTGCACATGGTAAAGAATGTGATTAAAGGCTCTTTTCCTATTTCAAAAGTTTTAGTTTTCGAAGGTAATAGCTACGTATGTTGAAAAAATGAAGATATTAGACTATTTTATGATTGCAAATGGTAAAGAATGTGATTAAAGGCTCTTTTCCTATTTCAAAAGTTTTAGTTTTCGAGGGTAATAGCTACGTATGTTGAAAAAATGAAGATATTAGACTATTTTATGATTGCAAATGGTAAAGAATGTGATTAAAGGCCCTTTTCCTATGTCAAAAGTTTTAGTTTTCGAGGGTAATAGCTATGTATGTTGAAAAAAAAAGAAGATATTAGACTATTTTATGATTGCACATGGTAAATAATGTGATTAAAGGCTCTTTTCCTATTTCAAACGTTTTAGTTTTCGAGGGTAATAGCTAATTATGTTGAAAAAATGAAGATATTAGACTATTTTATGATTGCACATGGTAAAGAATGTGATTAAAGGCTCTTTTCCTGTTTCAAAAGTTTTAGTTTTCGAGGGTAATAGCTGTGTGTGGGAAAAAAATGAAGATATTAGACAATTTTATGATTGCACATGGTAAAGAATGTGATTAAAGGCTCTTTTCCTATTTGAAAAGTTTTAGTTTTCGAGGGTAATAGCTACGTATGTTGAAAAAATGAAGATATTAAACTATTTTATGATTGCACATGGTAAAGGATGTGATTAAAGGCTCTTTTCCTATTTCAAAAGTTTTAGTTTTCGAGGGTAATAGCTACGTATGTGGAAAAAATGAAGATATTAGACTATTTTTTTATTGCAAATGGTAAAGAATGTGATTAAAGGCTCTTTTCCTATTTCAAAAGTTTTACTTTTCGAGGGTAATAGCTATGTCTGTGGAAAAAATGAAGATATAAGACTATTTTATGATTGCACATGGTAAAGAATGTGATTAAAGGCTCTTTTCCTATTTCAAAAGTTTTAGTTTTCGAGGGTAATAGCTACGTATGTTGAAAAAATGAAGATATTAGACTATTTTATGATTGCAAATGGTAAAGAATGTGATTAAAGGCTCTTTTCCTATGTCAAAAGTTTTAGTTTTCGAGGGTAATAGCTACGTATGTTGAAAAAATGAAGATATTAGACTATTTTATGATTGCACATGGTAAAGAATGTGATTAAAGGCTCTTTTCCTATTTCAAAAGTTTTAGTTTTCGAGGGTAATAGCTACGTATGTTGAAAAAATGAAGATATTAGACTATTTTATGATTACACATGGTAAAGAATGTGATTAAAGGCTCTTTTCCTATTTCAAAAGTTTTAGTTTTTGATGGTAATAGCTACGTATGTTGAAAAAATGAAGATATTAGACAATTTTATGATTGCACATGGTAAAAAATGTGATTAAAGGCTCTTTTCCTATTTGAAAAGTTTTAGTTTTCGAGGGTAATAGCTACGTATGTTGAAAAAATGAAGATATTAGACAATTTTATGATTGCACATGGTACCGAATGTGATTAAAGGCTCTTTTCCTATTTCAAAAGTTTTAGTTTTCGGGGGTAATAGCTACGTATGTGGAAAAAATGAAGATATTAGACTATTTTTTGATTGCAAATGGTAAAGAATGTGATTAAAGGCTCTTTTCCTATTTCAAAAGTTTTAGTTTTCGAGAGTAATAGCTATGTCTGTGGAAAAAATGAAGATATTAGACTATTTTATGATTGCACATGGTAAAGAATGTGATTAAAGGCTCTTTTCCTATTTCAAAAGTTTTAGTTTTCGAGGGTAATAGCTACGTATGTTGAAAAAATGAAGATATTAGACTATTTTATGATTGCAAATGGTAAAGAATGTGATTAAAGGCTCTTTTCCTATTTCAAAAGTTTTAGTTTTCGGTGGTAAGAGCTACGTATGTTCAAAAAAATGAAGATATTACACTATTTTATGATTGCAAATGGTAAAGAATGTGATTAAAGGCTCTTTTCCTATGTCAAAAGTTTTAGTTTTTGAGGGTAATAGCTACGTTTGTTGAAAAAATGAAGATATTAGACTATTTTATGATCACATTCTTTACCATTTGCAATCATAAAATAGTCTAATATCTTCATTTTTTCAACATACGTAGCTATTACCCTCGAAAACTAAAACTTTTGACATAGGAAAAGAGCCTTTAATCACATTCTTTACCATTTGCAATCATAAAATAGTCTAATATCTTCATTTTTTCAACATACGTAGCTATTACCCTCGTAAACTAAAACTTTTGAAATATGAAATTACATTCTTCATTTGTTGAAAAAATGAAGATATTAGACTATTTTATGATTGCAAATGGTAAAGAATGTGATTAAAGGCTCTTTTCCTATGTCAAAAGTTTTAGTTTTTGAGGGTAATAGCTACTTATGTTGAAAAAATGAAGATATTAGACTATTTTATGATCACATTCTTTACCATTTGCAATCATAAAATAGTCTAATATCTTCATTTTTTCAACATACGTAGCTATTACCCTCGAAAACTAAAACTTTTGACATAGGAAAAGAGCCTTTAATCACATTCTTTACCATTTGCAATCATAAAATAGTCTAATATCTTCATTTTTTCAACATACGTAGCTATTACCCTCGTAAACTAAAACTTTTGAAATAGGAAATCACATTCTTCATTTGTTGAAAAAATGAAGATATTAGACTATTTTATGATTGCAAATGGTAAAGGATGTGATTAAAGGCTCTTTTCCTATGTCAAAAGTTTTAGTTTTTGAGGGTAATAGCTACGTATGTTGAAAAAATGAAGATATTAGACTATTTTATGATCACATTTTTTACCATTTGCAATCATAAAATAGTCTAATATCTTCATTTTTTCAACATACGTAGCTATTACCCTCGAAAACTAAAACTTTTGAAATAGGAAAAGAGCCTTTAATCACATTCTTTACCATGTGCAATCATAAAATAGTCTAATATCTTCATTTTTTCAACATACGTAGCTATTAACCTCGAAAACTAAAACTTTTGAAATAGGAAAAGAGCCTTCAATCACATTCTTTACCATGTGCAATCGTAAAATAGTCTAATATCTTCATTTTTTCAACATACGTAGCTATTACCCTCGAAAACTAAAACTTTTGAAATAGGAAAAGAGCCTTTAATCACATTCTTTACCATGTGCAATCATAAAATCGTCTAATATCTTCATTTTTTCAACATACGTAGCTATTACCCTCGAAAACTAAAACTTTTGACATAGGAAAAGAGCCTTTAATCACATTCTTTACCAATTGCAATCATAAAATAGTCTAATATCTTCATTTTTTCAACATACGTAGCTATTACCCTCGAAAACTAAAACTTTTGACATAGGAAAAGAGCCTTTAATCACATTCTTTACCATTTGCAATCATAAAATTGTCTAATATCTTCATTTTTTCCACAGACAAAGCTATTACCCTCGAAAACTAAAACTTTTGAAATAGGAAAAGAGCCTTTAATCACATTCTTTACCATGTGCAATCATAAAATTGTCTAATATCTTCATTTTTTCAACATACGTAGCTATTACCCTCGAAAACTAAAAATTTTGAAATAGGAAAAGAGCCTTTAATCACATTCTTTACCATGTGCAATCATAAAATAGTCTAATATCTTCATTTTTTCAACATACTTAGCTATTACCCACGAATGTGATTAAAGGCTCTTTTCCTATTTCAAAAGTTTTAGTTTTCGAGGGTAATAGCTACGTATGTTGAAAAAATGAAGATATTAGACTATTTTATGAATGTACATGGTAAAGAATGTGATTAAAGGCTCTTTTCCTATGTCAAAAGTTTTAATTTTCGAGGGTAATAGCTTTGTCTGTGGAAAAAATGAAGATATTAGACAATTTTATGATTGCAAATGGTAAAGAATGTGATTAAAGGCTCTTTTCCTATTTCAAAAGTTTTAGTTTTCGGGGGTAATAGCTACGTATGTTGAAAAAATGAAGATATTAGACAATTTTATGATTGCACATGGTAAAGAATGTGATTAAAGGCTCTTTTCCTATTTCAAAAGTTTTAGTTTTCGAGGGTAATAGCTTTGTCTGTGGAAAAAATGAAGATATTAGACAATTTTATGATTGCACATGGTAAAGAATGTGATTAAAGGCTCTTTTCCTATTTCGAAAGTTTTAGTTTTCGAGGGTAAGAGCTTTGTCTGTGGAAAAAATGAAGATATTAGACTATTTTATCATTGCACATGGTAAAGAATGTGATTAAAGGCTCTTTTCCTATGTCAAAAGTTTTTGTTTTTGAGGGTAATAGCTACGTATGTTGATAAAATGAAGATATTAGACTATTTTATGATTGCAAATGGTAAAGAATGTGATTAAAGGCTCTTTTCCTATGTCAAAAGTTTTAGTTTTCGAGGGTAATAGCTATGTATGTTGAAAAGAAAAGAAGATATTAGACTATTTTATGATTGCACATGGTAAATAATGTGATTAAAGGCTCTTTTCCTATTTCAAACGTTTTAGTTTTCGAGGGTAATAGCTAATTATGTTGAAAAAATGAAGATATTAGACTATTTCATGATTGCACATGGTAAAGAATGTGATTAAAGGCTCTTTTCCTGTTTCAAAAGTTTTAGTTTTCGAGGGTAATAGCTGTGTGTGGGAAAAACATGAAGATATTAGACAATTTTATGATTGCACATGGTAAAGAATGTGATTAAAGGCTCTTTTTCTATTTGAAAAGTTTTAGTTTTCGAGGGTAATAGCTACGTATGTTGAAAAAATGAAGATATTAAACTATTTTATGATTGCACATGGTAAAGGATGTGATTAAAGGCTCTTTTCCTATTTCAAAAGTTTTAGTTTTCGAGGGTAATAGCTACGTATGTGGAAAAAATGAAGATATTAGACTATTTTTTTATTGCAAATGGTAAAGAATGTAATTAAAGGCTCTTTTCCTATTTCAAAAGTTTTACTTTTCGAGGGTAATAGCTATGTCTGTGGAAAAAATGAAGATATAAGACTATTTTATGATTGCACATGGTAAAGAATGTGATTAAAGGCTCTTTTCCTATTTCAAAAGTTTTAGTTTTCGAGGGTAATAGCTACGTATGTTGAAAAAATGAAGATATTAGACTATTTTATGATTGCAAATGGTAAAGAATGTGATTAAAGGCTCTTTTCCTATGTCAAAAGTTTTAGTTTTCGAGGGTAATAGCTACGTATGTTGAAAAAATGAAGATATTAGACTATTTTATGATTGCACATGGTAAAGAATGTGATTAAAGGCTCTTTTCCTATTTCAAAAGTTTTAGTTTTCGAGGGTAATAGCTACGTATGTTGAAAAAATGAAGATATTAGACTATTTTATGATTACACATGGTAAAGAATGTGATTAAAGGCTCTTTTCCTATTTCAAAAGTTTTAGTTTTTGAGGGTAATAGCTACGTATGTTGAAAAAATGAAGATATTAGACAATTTTATGATTGCACATGGTAAAAAATGTGATTAAAGGCTCTTTTCCTATTTGAAAAGTTTTAGTTTTCGAGGGTAATAGCTACGTATGTTGAAAAAATGAAGATATTAGACAATTTTATGATTGCACATGGTACCGAATGTGATTAAAGGCTCTTTTCCTATTTCAAAAGTTTTAGTTTTCGGGGGTAATAGCTACGTATGTGGAAAAAATGAAGATATTAGACTATTTTTTGATTGCAAATGGTAAAGAATGTGATTAAAGGCTCTTTTCCTATTTCAAAAGTTTTAGTTTTCGAGAATAATAGCTATGTCTGTGGAAAAAATGAAGATATTAGACTATTTTATGATTGCACATGTAAAGAATGTGATTAAAGGCTCTTTTCCTATTTCAAAAGTTTTAGTTTTCGAGGGTAATAGCTACGTATGTTGAAAAAATGAAGATATTAGACTATTTTATGATTGCAAATGGTAAAGAATGTGATTAAAGGCTCTTTTCCTATTTCAAAAGTTTTAGTTTTCGGGGGTAAGAGCTACGTATGTTCAAAAAAATGAAGATATTACACTATTTTATGATTGCAAATGGTAAAGAATGTGATTAAAGGCTCTTTTCCTATGTCAAAAGTTTTAGTTTTTGAGGGTAATAGCTACGTTTGTTGTAAAAATGAAGATATTAGACTATTTTATGATCACATTCTTTACCATTTGCAATCATAAAATAGTCTAATATCTTCATTTTTTCAACATACGTAGCTATTACCCTCGTAAACTAAAACTTTTGAAATATGAAATCACATTCTTCATTTGTTGAAAAAATGAAGATATTAGACTATTTTATGATTGCAAATGGTAAAGAATGTGATTAAAGGCTCTTTTCCTATGTCAAAAGTTTTAGTTTTTGAGGGTAATAGCTACGTATGTTGAAAAAAATGAAGATATTAGACTATTTTATGATCACATTCTTTACCATTTGCAATCATAAAATAGTCTAATATCTTCATTTTTTCAACATACGTAGCTATTACCCTCGAAAACTAAAACTTTTGACATAGGAAAAGAGCCTTTAATCACATTCTTTACCATTTGCAATCATAAAATAGTCTAATATCTTCATTTTTTCAACATACGTAGCTATTACCCTCGTAAACTAAAACTTTTGAAATAGGAAATCACATTCTTCATTTGTTGAAAAAATGAAGATATTAGACTATTTTATGATTGCAAATGGTAAAGAATGTGATTAAAGGCTCTTTTCCTATGTCAAAAGTTTTAGTTTTTGAGGGTAATAGCTACGTATGCTGAAAAAATGAAGATATTAGACTATTTTATGATCACATTTTTTACCATTTGCAATCATAAAATAGTCTAATATCTTCATTTTTTCAACATACGTAGCTATTACCCTCGAAAACTAAAACTTTTGAAATAGGAAAAGAGCATTAATCACATTCTTTACCATGTGCAATCATAAAATAGTCTAATATCTTCATTTTTTCAACATACGTAGCTATTAACCTCGAAAACTAAAACTTTTGAAATAGGAAAAGAGCCTTCAATCACATTCTTTACCATGTGCAATCGTAAAATAGTCTAATATCTTCATTTTTTCAACATACGTAGCTATTACCCTCGAAAACTAAAACTTTTGAAATAGGAAAAGAGCCTTTAATCACATTCTTTACCATGTGCAATCATAAAATCGTCTAATATCTTCATTTTTTCAACATACGTAGCTATTACCCTCGAAAACTAAAACTTTTGACATAGGAAAAGAGCCTTTAATCACATTCTTTACCAATTGCAATCATAAAATAGTCTAATATCTTCATTTTTTCAACATACGTAGCTATTACCCTCGAAAACTAAAAGTTTTGACATAGGAAAAGAGCCTTTAATCACATTCTTTACCATTTGCAATCATAAAATTGTCTAATATCTTCATTTTTTCCACAGACAAAGCTATTACCCTCGAAAACTAAAACTTTTGAAATAGGAAAAGAGCCTTTAATCACATTCTTTACCATGTGCAATCATAAAATAGTCTAATATCTTCATTTTTTCAACATACTTAGCTATTACCCACGAATGTGATTAAAGGCTCTTTTCCTATTTCAAAAGTTTTAGTTTTCGAGGGTAATAGCTACGTATGTTGAAAAAATGAAGATATTAGACTATTTTATGAATGTACATGGTAAAGAATGTGATTAAAGGCTCTTTTCCTATGTCAAAAGTTTTAATTTTCGAGGGCAATAGCTTTGTCTGTGGAAAAAATGAAGATATTAGACAATTTTATGATTGCAAATGGTAAAGAATGTGATTAAAGGCTCTTTTCCTATTTCAAAAGTTTTAGTTTTCGGGGGTAATAGCTACGTATGTTGAAGAAATGAAGATATTAGACAATTTTATGATTGCACATGGTAAAGAATGTGATTAAAGGCTCTTTTCCTATTTCAAAAGTTTTAGTTTTCGAGGGTAATAGCTTTGTCTGTGGAAAAAATGAAGATATTAGACAATTTTATGATTGCACATGGTAAAGAATGTGATTAAAGGCTCTTTTCCTATTTCGAAAGTTTTAGTTTTCGAGGGTAAGAGCTTTGTCTGTGGAAAAAATGAGATATTAGACTATTTTATCATTGCACATGGTAAAGAATGTGATTAAAGCTCTTTTCCTATGTCAAAAGTTTTGTTTTTGAGGGTAATAGCTACGTATGTTGAAAAAATGAAGATATTAGACTATTTTATGATTGCAAATGGTAAAGAATGTGATTAAAGGCTCTTTTCCTATTTCAAAAGTTTTAGTTTTCGAGGGTAATAGCTACGTATGTTGAAAAAATGAAGATATTAGACTATTTTATGATTGCACATGGTAAAGAATGTGATCAAAAGCTCGTTTTCTATGTCAAAAGTTTTAGTTTTCGAGGGTAATAGCTTTGTCTGTGGAAAAAATGAAGATATTAGACAATTTTATGATTGCAAATGGTAAAGAATGTGATTAAAGGCTCTTTTCCTATTTCAAAAGTTTTAGTTTTCGGGGGTAATAGCTACGTATGTTGAAAAAATGAAGATATTAGACTATTTTATGATTGCAAATGGTAAAGAATGTGATTAAAGGCTCTTTTCCTATTTCAAAAGTTTTAGTTTTCGAGGGTAATAGCTACGTATGTTGAAAAAATGAAGATATTAGACTATTTTATGATTGCAAATGGTAAAGAATGTGATTAAAGGCTCTTTTTCTATTTCAAAAGTTTTAGTTTTCGAGGGTAACAGCTACGTATGTTGAAAAAATGAAGATATTAGACTATTTTATGATTGCACATGGTAAAGAATTTGATTAAAGGCTCTTATTTCTATTTAAAAGTTTTAGTTTTCGAGGGTAATAGCTACGTATGTTGAAAAAATGAAGATATTAGACTATTTTATGATTGCGAATGGTACAGAATGTGATTAAAGGCTCTTTTCCTATGTCAAAAGTTTTAGTTTTCGAGGGTAATAGCTACGTATGTTGAAAAAATGAAGATAATAGACTATTTTATGATTGCAAATGGTAAAGAATGTGATTAAAGGCTCTTTTCCTATTTCAAAAGTTTTAGTTTTCGAGGTTAATAGCTACGTGTGTTGAAAAAATGAAGATATTAGACTATTTTATGATTGCAAATGGTAAAGAATGTGATTAAAGGCTCTTTTTCTATTTCAAAAGTTTTAGTTTTCGAGGGTAACAGCTACGTATGTTGAAAAAATGAAGATATTAGACTATTTTATGATTGCACATGGTAAAGAATGTGATTAAAGGCTCTTTTTTCTATTTCAAAAGTTTTAGTTTTCGAGGGTAATAGCTACGTATGTTGAAAAAATGAAGATATCAGACAATTTTATGATTGCACATGGTAAAGAATGTGATTAAAGGCTCTTTTCCTATTTCAAAAGTTTTATTTTTCGAGGGTAATAGCTAGTTATGTTGAAAAAATGAAGATATTAGACTATTTTATGATTGATATTAGACTATTTTATGATTGCAAATGGTAAAGAATGTGATTAAAGGCTCTTTTCCTATTTCAAAAGTTTTAGTTTTCGAGGGTAATAGCTACGTATGTTGAAAAAATTAAGATATTAGACAATTTTATGATTGCACATGGTAAAGAATGTGATTAAAGGCTCTTTTCCTATTTCAAAAGTTTTAGTTTTCGAGGGTAATAGCTACGTATGTTGAAAAAATGAAGATATTAGACTATTTTATGATTGCAAATGGTAAAGAATGTGATTAAAGGCTCTTTTCCTATTTCAAAAGTTTTAGTTTTCGAGGGTAATAGCTACGTATGTTGAAAAAATGAAGATATTAGACTATTTTATGATCACATTCTTTACCATTTGCAATCATAAAATAGTCTAATATCTTCATTTTTTCAACATACGTAGCTATTACCCTCAAAAACTAAAACTTTTGACATAGGAAAAGAGCCTTTAATCACATTCTTTACCATTTGCAATCATAAAATAGTCTAATATCTTCATTTTTTCAACATACGTAGCTATTACCCTCGTAAACTAAAACTTTTGAAATATGAAATCACATTCTTCATTTGTTGAAAAAATGAAGATATTAGACTATTTTATGATTGCAAATGGTAAAGAATGTGATTAAAGGCTCTTTTCCTATGTCAAAAGTTTTAGTTTTTGAGGGTAATAGCTACGTATGTTGAAAAAATGAAGATATTAGACTATTTTATGATCACATTTTTTACCTTTTGCAATCATAAAATAGTCTAATATCTTCATTTTTTCAACATACGTAGCTATTACCCTCGAAAACTAAAACTTTTGAAATAGGAAAAGAGCCTTTAATCACATTCTTTACCATGTGCAATCATAAAATAGTCTAATATCTTCATTTTTTCAACATACGTAGCTATTAACCTCGAAAACTAAAACTTTTGAAACAGGAAAAGAGCCTTCAATCACATTCTTTACCATGTGCAATCGTAAAATAGTCTAATATCTTCATTTTTTCAACATACGTAGCTATTACCCTCGAAAACTAAAACTTTTGAAATAGGAAAAGAGCCTTTAATCACATTCTTTACCATGTGCAATCATAAAATCGTCTAATATCTTCATTTTTTCAACATACGTAGCTATTACCCCCGAAAACTAGAACTTTTGACATAGGAAAAGAGCCTTTAATCACATTCTTTACCAATTGCAATCATAAAATAGTCTAATATCTTCATTTTTTCAACATACGTAGCTATTACCCTCGAAAACTAAAACTTTTGACATAGGAAAAGAGCCTTTAATCACATTCTTTACCAATTGCAATCATAAAATAGTCTAATATCTTCATTTTTTCAACATACGTAGCTATTACCCTCGAAAACTAAAACTTTTGACATAGGAAAAGAGCCTTTAATCACATTCTTTACCATTTGCAATCATAAAATTGTCTAATATCTTCATTTTTTCCACAGACAAAGCTATTACCCTCGAAAACTAAAACCTTTGAAATAGGAAAAGAGCCTTTAATCACATTCTTTACCATGTGCAATCATAAAATTGTCTAATATCTTAATTTTTTCAACATACGTAGCTATTACCCTCGAAAACTAAAACTTTTGAAATAGGAAAAGAGCCTTTAATCACATTCTTTACCATGTGCAATCATAAAATAGTCTAATATCTTCATTTTTTCAACATACTTAGCTATTACCCACGAATGTGATTAAAGGCTCTTTTCCTATTTCAAAAGTTTTAGTTTTCGAGGGTAATAGCTACGTATGTTGAAAAAATGAAGATATTAGACTATTTTATGAATGTACATGGTAAAGAATGTGACTATAGGCTCTTTTCCTATGTCAAAAGTTTTAATTTTCGAGGGCAATAGCTTTGTCTATGGAAAAAATGAAGATATTAGACAATTTTATGATTGCAAATGGTAAAGAATGTGATTAAAGGCTCTTTTCCTATTTCAAAAGTTTTAGTTTTCGGGGGTAATAGCTACGTATGTTGAAAAAATGAAGATATTAGACAATTTTATGATTGCACATGGTAAAGAATGTGATTAAAGGCTCTTTTCCTATTTCAAAAGTTTTAGTTTTCGAGGGTAATAGCTTTGTCTGTGGAAAAAATGAAGATATTAGACAATTTTATGATTGCACATGGTAAAGAATGTGATTAAAGGCTCTTTTCCTATTTCGAAAGTTTTAGTTTTCGAGGGTAAGAGCTTTGTCTGTGGAAAAAATGAAGATATTAGACTATTTTATCATTGCACATGGTAAAGAATGTGATTAAAGGCTCTTTTCCTATGTCAAAAGTTTTTGTTTTTGAGGGTAATAGCTACGTATGTTGAAAAAATGAAGATATTAGACTATTTTATGATTGCAAATGGTAAAGAATGTGATTAAAGGCTCTTTTCCTATTTCAAAAGTTTTAGTTTTCGAGGGTAATAGCTACGTATGTTGAAAAAATGAAGATATTAGACTATTTTATGATTGCACATGGTAAAGAATGTGATCAAAAGCTCGTTTTCTATGTCAAAAGTTTTAGTTTTCGAGGGTAATAGCTTTGTCTGTGGAAAAAATGAAGATATTAGACAATTTTATGATTGCAAATGGTAAAGAATGTGATTAAAGGCTCTTTTCCTATTTCAAAAGTTTTAGTTTTCGGGGGTAATAGCTACGTATGTTGAAAAAATGAAGATATTAGACTATTTTATGATTGCAAATGGTAAAGAATGTGATTAAAGGCTCTTTTCCTATTTCAAAAGTTTTAGTTTTCGAGGGTAATAGCTACGTATGTTGAAAAAATGAAGATATTAGACTATTTTATGATTGCAAATGGTAAAGAATGTGATTAAAGGCTCTTTTTTCTATTTCAAAAGTTTTAGTTTTCGAGGGTAATAGCTACGTATGTTGAAAAAATGAAGATATTAGACTATTTTATGATTGCGAATGGTACAGAATGTGATTAAAGGCTCTTTTCCTATGTCAAAAGTTTTAGTTTTCGAGGGTAAATGCTACGTATGTTGAAAAAATGAAGATAATAGACTATTTTATGATTGCAAATGGTAAAGAATGTGATTAAAGGCTCTTTTCCTATTTCAAAAGTTTTAGTTTTCGAGGTTAATAGCTACGTATGTTGAAAAAATGAAGATATTAGACTATTTTACGATTGCAAATGGTAAAGAATGTGATTAAAGGCTCTTTTTCTATTTCAAAAGTTTTAGTTTTCGAGGGTAACAGCTACGTATGTTGAAAAAATGAAGATATTAGACTATTTTATGATTGCACATGGTAAAGAATGTGATTAAAGGCTCTTTTTTCTATTTCAAAAGTTTTAGTTTTCGAGGGTAATAGCTACGTATGTTGAAAAAATGAAGATATTAGACAATTTTATGATTGCACATGGTAAAGAATGTGATTAAAGGCTCTTTTCCTATTTCAAAAGTTTTATTTTTCGAGGGTAATAGCTAGTTATGTTGAAAAAATGAAGATATTAGACCATTTTATGATTGATATTAGACTATTTTATGATTGCAAATGGTAAAGAATGTGATTAAAGGCTCTTTTCCTATTTCAAAATGTTTAGTTTTCGAGGGTAATAGCTACGTATGTTGAAAAAATTAAGATATTAGACAATTTTATGATTGCACATGGTAAAGAATGTGATTAAAGGCTCTTTTCCTATTTCAAAAGTTTTAGTTTTCGAGGGTAATAACTACGTATGTTGAAAAAATGAAGATATTAGACTATTTTATGATTGCAAATGGTAAAGAATGTGATTAAAGGCTCTTTTCCTATTTCAAAAGTTTTAGTTTTCGAGGGTAATAGCTAGTTATGTTGAAAAAATGAAGATATTAGACTATTTTATGATTGATATTAGACTATTTTATGATTGCAAATGGTAAAGAATGTGATTAAAGGCTCTTTTCCTATTTCAAAAGTTTTAGTTTTCGAGGGTAATAGCTACGTATGTTGAAAAAATTAAGATATTAGACAATTTTATGATTGCACATGGTAAAGAATGTGATTGAAGGCTCTTTTCCTATTTCAAAAGTTTTAGTTTTCGAGGGTAATAACTACGTATGTTGAAAAAATGAAGATATTAGACTATTTTATGATTGCAAATGGTAAAGAATGTGATTAAAGGCTCTTTTCCTATTTCAAAAGTTTTAGTTTTCGAGGGTAATAGCTACGTATGTTGAAAAAATGAAGATATTAGACTATTTTATGATTGCAAATGGTAAAGAATTAGATTAAAGGCTCTTTTCCTATGTCAAAAGTTTTAGTTTTCGAGGGTAATAGCTACGTTTGTTGAAAAAATGAAGATATTAGACTATTTTATGATTGCAAATGGTAAGGAATGTGATTAATAGCTCTTTTCCTATTTCAAAAGTTTTAGTTTTCGAGGGTAATAGCTTTGTCTGTGGAAAAAATTAAGATATTAGACAATTTTATGATTGCAAGTGGTAAAGAATGTGATTAAAGGCTCTTTTCCTATTTCAAAAGTTTTAGTTTTCGAGGGTAATAGCTACGTATGTTGAAAAAATGAATTTATTAGACTATTTTATGATTGCAAATTGTAAAGAATGTGATTAAAGGCTATTTTCCTATTTTAAAAGTTTTAGTTTTCGAGGGTAAGAGCTTTGTCTTTGAAAAAAATGAAGATATTAGACTATTTTATGATTGCACATGGTAAAGAAAGTGATTAAAGGCTCTTTTCCTATGTCAAAAGTTTTAGTCTTCGACGGTAATAGCTTTGTCTGTGGAAAAAATGAAGATATTAGACAATTTTATGTTTGCACATGGTAAAGAATGTGATTAAAGGCTCTTTTTCTATTTCAAAAGTTTTAGTTTTCGAGGGTAATAGCTACGTATGTTGAAAAAATGAAGATATTAGACTATTTTATGATTGCTAATGGTAAAGAATGTGATTAAAGGCTCTTTTCCTATGTCAAAAGTTTTAGTTTTCGAGGGTAATAGCTACGTATGTGGAAAAAATGAAGATATTATACTATTTTATGATTGCAAATGGTAAAGAATGTGATTAAAGGCTCTTTTCCTATTTCAAAAGTTTTAGTTTTCGAGGGTAATAGCTACGTAAGTTGAAAATATGAAGATATTAGACTATTTTATGATTGCACATGGTAAAGACTGTGATTAAAAGCTCTTTTCCTATGTCAAAAGTTTTAGTTTTCGAGTGTAATAGCTACGTATGTCGAAAAAATGAAGATATTAGACTATTTTATGATTGCAAATGGTAAAAAATGTGATTAAAGGCTCTTTTCCTATTTCAAAAGTTTTAGTTTTCGAGGGTAATAGCTAGGTCTGTTGAAAAAATGAAGATATTAGACTATTTTATGATTGCACATGGTAAAGAATGTGATTAAAGGCTCTTTTCCTATTTCAAAAGTTTTAGTTTTCGAGGGTAATAGCTACGTATGTTGAAAAAATGAAGATATTAGACTATTTTATGATTGCAAATGGTAAAGAATGGTATTAAAGGCTCTTTTCCTATTTCAAAAGTTTTAGTTTGCGAGGGTAATAGCTAAGTATCTTGAAAAAATGAAGATATTAGACTATTTTATGATTGCACATGGTAAAGAATGTGATTAAAAGCTCTTTTCCTATGTCAAAAGTTTTAGTTTTCGGGGGTAATAGCTACGTATGTTGAAAAAATGAAGATATTAGACTATTTTATGATTGCACATGGTAAAGAATGTGATTAAAAGCTCTTTTCCTATGTCAAAAGTTTTAGTTTTCGAGGGTAATAGCTACGTATGTTGAGAAAATGAAGATATTAGACAATTTTATGATTGCACATTGTAAAGAATGTGATTAAAGACTCTTTTCCTATGTCTAAAGTTTTAGTTTTCGAGGGTAATAGCTACGTATGTTGAAAAAATGAAGATATTAGACTATTTTATGATTGCACATGGTAAAGAATATGATTAAAGGCTCTTTTCCTATGTCAAAAGTTGTAGTTTTCGAGGGTAATAGCTACATATGTTGAAAAAATGAAGATATTAGACTATTTTATGATTGCACATGGTAAAGAATGTGATTAAAAGCTCTTTTCCTATGTCAAAAGTTTTAGTTTTCGGGGGTAATAGCTACGTATGTTGAAAAAATGAAGATATTAGACTATTTTATGATTGCACATGGTAAAGAATGTGATTAAAAGCTCTTTTCCTATGTCAAAAGTTTTAGTTTTCGAGGGTAATATCTACGTATGTTGAAAAAATGAAGATATTAGACAATTTTATGATTGCACATTGTAAAGAATGTGATTAAAGACTCTTTTCCTATGTCTAAAGTTTTAGTTTTCGAGGGAAATAGCTACGTATGTTGAAAAAATGAAGATATTAGACTATTTTATGATTGCACATGGTAAAGAATATGATTAAAGGCTCTTTTCCTATGTCAAAAGTTTTAGTTTTCGAGGGTAATAGCTACGTATGTTGAAAAAATGAAGATATTAGACTATTTTATGATTGCACATGGTAAAGAATGTGATTAAAGGCTCTTTTCCTATTTCAAAAGTTTTAGTTTTCGAGGGTAAGAGTTACGTATGTTGAAAAAATGAAGATATTAGACTATTTTATGATTGCAAATGGTAAAGAATGTGATTAAAGGCTCTTTTCCTATTTCAAAAGTTTTAGTTTTTGAGGGTAATAGCTATGTCTGTTGAAAAAAATGAAGATATTAGACTATTTCATGATTGCAAATGGTAAAGAATGTGAATAAAGGTCTCTTTTCCTATTTCAAAAGTTTTAGTTTTCGAGGGTAATAGCTACATATGTTGAAAAAATAAAGATATTACACAATTTTATGATTGCAAATGGTAAAGAATGTGATTAAAGGCTCTTTTCCTATGTCAAAAGTTTTAGTTTTCGAGGGTAATAGCTACGTATGTTGAAAAAATGAAGATATTAGACTATTTTATGATTGCAAATGGTAAAGAATATGATTAAAGGCTCTTTTCCTATTTCAAAAGTTTTAGTTTTCGAGGGTAATAGCTACTTATGTTGAAAAAATGAAGAAATTAGACTATTTTATGATTGCACATGGTAAAGAATGTGATTAAAGGCTCTTTTCCTATTTCAAAAGCTTTAGTTTTCGAGGGTAATAGCTACGTATGTTGAAAAAATGAAGATATTAGACTATTTTATGATTGCAAATGGTAAAGAATGTGATTAAAGGCTCTTTTCCTATGTCAAAAGTTTTAGTTTTCGAGGGTAATAGCTACGTATGTTGAAAAAATGAAGATATTAGACAATTTTATGATTGCATATGGTAAAGAATGTGATTAAAGGCTCTTTTCCAATGTCAAAAGTTTTAGTTTTCGGGGGTAAGAGCTTTGTCCGTGGAAAAAATGAAGATATTAGACAATTTTATGATTGCACATGGTAAAGAATGTGATTAAAGGCTTTTTTCCTATTTCAAAAGTTTTAGTTTTTGAGGGTAATGGCTACGTATGTTGAAAAAATGAAGATATTAGACTATTTTATGATTGAATATGGTAAAGAATGTGATTAAAGGCTCTTTTCCTTTGTCAAAAGTTTTAGTTTTCGGAGGTAATAGCTACATATGTTGAAAAAATGAAGATATTAGACTATTTTATGATTGCAAATGGTAAAGAATGTGATTAAAGGCTATTTTCCTATATCAAAAGTTTTAGTTTTAGAGGGTAATAGCTACGTATGTTGAAAAATGAAGATATTAGACTATTTTATGATTGCAAATGGTAAAAAATGTGATTAAAGGCTCTTTTCCTATTTCAAAAGTTTTAGTTATCGAGGGTAATAGCTATGTCTGTTGAAAAAATGAAGATATTAGACTATTTCATGATTGCACATGGTAAAGAATGTGATTAAAGGCTCGTTTCCTATTTCAAAAGTTTTAGTTTTCGAGGGTAATAGCTACGTATGTTGAAAAAATGAAGATATTAGACTATTTTATGATTGCAAATGGTAAAGAATGTGATTAAAGGCTCTTTTCCTATTTCAAAAGTTTTAGTTTTCGAGGGTAATAGCTACGTATGTTGAAAAAATGAAGATATTAGACTATTTTATGATTGCAAATGGTAAAGAATGTGATTAAAGGCTCTTTTCCTATGTCAAAAGTTTTAGTTTTCGAGGGTAATAGCTACGTATGTTGAAAAAATGAAGATATTAGACTATTTTATGATTGCAAATGGTAAAGAATGTGATTAAAGGCTCTTTTCCTATTTCAAAAGTTTTAGTTTTCGAGGGTAATAGCTACGTATGTTGAAAAAATGAAGATATTAGACTATTTTATGATTGCAAATGGTAAAAAATGTGATTAAAGGTTTTTTTTCTATTTCAAAAGTTTTAGTTTTCGAGGGTAATAGCTACGTATGTTGAAAAAATGAAGATATTAGACTATTTTATGATTGCAAATGGTAAAGAATTTGATTGAAGGCTCTTTTCCTCTGTCAAAAGTTTTAATTTTCGAGGGTAATAGCTACGTATGTTGAAAAAATGAAGATATTAGACAATTTTATGATTGCACATGGTAAAGAATGTGATTAAAGGCTCTTTTCCTATTTCAAAAGTTTTAGTTTTCGAGGGTAATAGCTATGTCTGTGGAAAAAATGAAGATATTAGACTATTTTATGATTGCACATGGTAAAGAATGTGATTAAAGGCTCTTTTCCTATTTCAAAAGTTTTAGTTTTCGAGGGTAATAGCTACGTATGTTGAAAAAATGAAGATATTAGACAATTTTATGATTGCACCTGGTAAAGAATGTGATTAAAGGCTCTTTTCCTATGTCAAAAGTTTTAGTCTTCGAGGGTAATAGCTTTGTCTGGAAAAAATGAAGATATTAGACAATTTTATGATTGCACATGGTAAAGAATGTGATTAAAGACTCTTTTCCTATTTCAAAAGTTTTAGTTTTAGAGGGTAATAGCTACGTATGTTGAAAAAATGAAGATATTAGACTATTTTATGATTGCAAATGGTAAAGAATGTGATTGAAGGCTCTTTTCCTATTTTAAAAGTTTTAGTTTTTGAGGGTAATAGCTACGTATGTTGAAAAAATGAAGATATTAGACTATTTTATGATTGCACATGGTAAAGAATGTGATTAAAGGCTCTTTTCCTATTTCAAAAGTTTTAGTTTTCGAGGCTAATAGCTACGTATGTTGAAAAAATGAAGATATTATACTATTTTATGACTGCAAATGGTAAAGAATGTGATTGAAGGCTTTTTTCCTATTTCAAAAGTTTTAGTTTTCGAGGGTAATAGCTGCGTATGTTGAAAAAATGAAGATATTAGACTATTTTATGATTGCAAATGGTAAAGAATGTGATTAAAGGCTCTTTTCCTATTTCAAAAGTTTTAGTTTTCGAAGGTAATAGCTACGTATGTTGAAACAATGAAGATATTAGACTATTTTATGATTGCAAATGGTAAAGAATGTGATTAAAGGCTCTTTTCCTCTGTCAAAAGTTTTAGTTTTCGAGGGTAATAGCTACGTATGTTGAAAAAATGAAGATATTAGACAATTTTATGATTGCACATGGTAAAGAATGTGATTAAAGGCTCTTTTCCTATTTCAAAAGTTTTAGTTTTCGAGGGTAATAGCTACATATGTTGTAAAAATGAAGATATTAGACTATTTTATGATTGCAAATGGTAAAGAATGTGATTAAAGGCTCTTTTCCTATTTCAAATGTTTTATTTTTCGAGGGTAATAGCTATGTCTGTTGAAAAAATGAAGATATTGGACTATTTTATGATTGCACATGGTAAAGAATGTGATTAAAGGCTCTTTTCCTATTTCAACGGTTTTAGTTTTCGAGGGTAATAGCTACGTATGTTGAAAAAATGAAGATATTAGACAATTTTATGATTGCAAAATGGTAAAGAATGTGATTAAAGGCTCTTTTCCTATGTCAAAAGTTTTAGTTTTCGAGGGTAATAGCTACGTATGTTGAAAAAATGAAGATATTAGACTATTTTATGATTGCAAATGGTAAAGAATGTGATTAAAGGCTCTTTTCCTATTTCCAAAGTTTTAGTTTTCGAGGGTAATAGCTACGTATGTTGAAAAAATGAAGATATTAGACTATTTTATGATTGCAAATGGTAAAAAATGTGATTAAAGGTTTTTTTTCTATTTCAAAAGTTTTAGTTTTCGAGGGTAATAGCTACGTATGTTGAAAAAATGAAGATATTAGACTATTTTATTATTGCAAATGGTAAAGAATTTGATTAAAGGCTCTTTTCCTCTGTCAAAAGTTTTAGTTTTCGAGGGTAATAGCTACGTATGTTGAAAAAATGAAGATATTAGACAATTTTATGATTGCACATGGTAAAGAATGTGATTAAAGGCTCTTTCTCTATTTCAAAAGTTTTAGTTTTCGAGGGTAATAGCTATGTCTGTGGAAAAAATGAAGATATTAGACTATTTTATGATTGCACATGGTAAAGAATGTGATTAAAGGCTCTTTTCCTATTTCCAAAGTTTTAGTTTTCGAGGGTAATAGCTACGTATGTTGAAAAAATGAAGATATTAGACAATTTTATGATTGCACCTGGTAAAGAATGTGATTAAAGACTCTTTTCCTATTTCAAAAGTTTTAGTTTTAGAGGGTAATAGCTACGTATGTTGAAAAAATGAAGATATTAGACTATTTTATGATTGCAAATGGTAAAGAATGTGATTGAAGGCTCTTTTCCTATTTCAAAAGTTTTAGTTTTTGAGGGTAATAGCTACGTATGTTGAAAAAATGAAGATATTAGACTATTTTATGATTGCACATGGTAAAGAATGTGATTAAAGGCTCTTTTCCTATTTCAAAAGTTTTAGTTTTCGAGGCTAATAGCTACGTATGTTGAAAAAATGAAGATATTATACTATTTTATGACTGCAAATGGTAAAGAATGTGATTGAAGGCTTTTTTCCTATTTCAAAAGTTTTAGTTTTCGAGGGTAATAGCTGCGTATGTTGAAAAAATGAAGATATTAGACTATTTTATGATTGCAAATGGTAAAGAATGTGATTAAAGGCTCTTTTTCTATTTCAAAAGTTTTAGTTTTCGAGGGTAATAGCTACGTATGTTGAAACAATGAAGATATTAGACTATTTTATGATTGCAAATGGTAAAGAATGTGATTAAAGGCTCTTTTCCTCTGTCAAAAGTTTTAGTTTTCGAGGGTAATAGCTACGTATGTTGAAAAAATGAAGATATAAGACAATTTTATGATTGCACATGGTAAAGAATGTGATTAAAGGCTCTTTTCCTATTTCAAAAGTTTTAGTTTTCGAGGGTAATAGCTACATATGTTGTAAAAATGAAGATATTAGACTATTTTATGATTGCAAATGGTAAAGAATGTGAATAAAGGCTCTTTTCCTATTTCAAATGTTTTATTTTTCGAGGGTAATAGCTATGTCTGTTGAAAAAATGAAGATATTGGACTATTTTATGATTGCACATGGTAAAGAATGTGATTAAAGGCTCTTTTCCTATTTCAACGGTTTTAGTTTTCGAGGGTAATAGCTACGTATGTTGAAAAAATGAAGATATTAGACAATTTTATGATTGCAAATGGTAAAGAATGTGATTAAAGGCTCTTTTCCTATGTCAAAAGTTTTAGTTTTTGAGGGTAATAGCTACGTATGTTGAAAAAATGAAGATATTAGACTATTTTATGATTGCAAATGGTAAAGAATGTGATTAAAGGCTCTTTTCCTATTTCCAAAGTTTTAGTTTTCGAGGGTAATAGCTATGTCTGTGGAAAAAATGAAGATATTAGACTATTTTATGATTGCACATGGTAAAGAATGTGATTAAAGGCTCTTTTCCTATTTCAAAAGTTTTAGTTTTTGGGGGTAAGAGCTACGTATGTTGAAAAAATGAATATATTAGACTATTTTATGATTGCACATGGTAAAGAATGTGATTAAAAACTCTTTTCCTATTTCAAAAGTTTTAGTTTTCGGGGGTAAGAGCTACGTATGTTGAAAAAATGAAGATATTAGACTGTTTTATGATTGCACATGGTAAAGAATGTGATTAAAGGCTCATTTCCTATTTCAAAAGTTTTAGTTTTCGAGGGTAATAGCTATGTCTGTGGAAAAAATGAAGATATTAGACTATTTTATGATTCCAATTGGTAAAGAATGT
>NW_027063007.1:0-55181 GCF_032884065.1 Artemia franciscana
TATTCTTACAGATATCAATTGTTTTATTAAATATGCTTGGTATATTCTTCTAAAGAATAAAACGGGTTTAGAAATTATTAATGGCTTATGGGTTTATTTAATAATAAAAAACCTAAATTATTACAAACAGATAAAGTTAAGCAATGTAAGGATGGAAAATGGTTAAAATGGAAAATAATTTATGTTAAAATGACATATCAGGGAATGAAAATGATATAAATTTAATGGATGAGTTAGGTGAGGTAGAACGTACATTTATTATACTACTTACAGGGCTCTCGTCATTTGAATTACTATGTGAGGCAAACCCTAATTTGGGGGAGGGGGTACTAGATATTTCAAAGAGATCATGGAAATAAAAAAAAAACTAAAGAAACCCTGATAATACACTTACTTGCCTTGCAAGAAAAATTGAACAAACACCCTGGGCTTGCCAAGCGTTCAAAGGGCAATACGCAGAAAAACAAAACTATGGTACGATACATCCTTCTGCATTTGCAAGTTCTCAGAAAGGGATGAAGTCCCCATATTACTACAAGACGGCCATAATACTCTAGAACTAAGATGGAAAAGAAGCATTTAAGATGAAAAAGAAAATAAAGGATCTAAATTATATGATAGAATTAAATAAATCAAGAAATGGGGGAGAAGTTTAACGTGTTCATTTACAAAGAAAATTTAACATAGATAATTAAAAAGGAGGCCATAAAAATTTGCAGAAGCACTACCTAATGATTTTGACCTCAGAAAATGAGGAGGAAAGGGCTCACTTGGGTACAATCAACCTAACGGGAATAAATAAAAATGCCATTGAAAGAACTTTGTTAGAAACACATCTGAGCCAATTTCATAAATACCAATTAAGTAAGCTATTCATGGAATTTAAAAATAAATACATAAAATACAGGTAAAAGAAAACAAACCAATAAAACAATAGCCTTACCGTATACTAAAAGCTAAAAAACTAGATGTAAAAAAGAAATAGACCGAATGCCTGATTTAGTGGCTATAGAACCTACAAACTCAGAATATGGAGTATCAGTCGTATTAGTCCTGAATAAGGATGGATTTAGTGATTTTGCGTACATTACAAAAATTGAATTGTATTTCTAAAAAAGACGTGTATCCCATACTAAAAATTGAAAAAATTCTGGTGTTTCTAGAATCTGCAAAATTAATATCGATTTTGACTTGAGAAGGTAACATTGGCTATTAAAAATGCTCCCAGAAGATTCAGAAAAATACTAAATTTATTGCGCCGTTTGGGCTATACCACTTAGGGTACTTGCCTTTTGGACTATAAGGTGTTACGGGGGGGGGGTTTCTTATAAAGTAATGTTGGACTGTAACATGGGAGCCTTATGGTTAAGAGATATAGATTAGGAGGGTTTTACTGACAATCCTCTATAACCATGGAGATGAAATCATTATCATAATGTTCAGGTCTGCCGAGATGGGCAGATTCCCATCTGAACGATCCAGTAGACAATAGGAACTGTACCTGGTACCTTGACTCAAAGACAAACACAATTATTGACAATAATTTCATTTTCTTACTTCATATACAACTTCAGCTAAAATGACTTCAATGTGAGTTAGCAGTATGATACGCATCAAAGACAGAGTGCTGAATAACACTGAATTAGGACTGAATGAATACTGAATAAAGACTGAATTAGTACTGAATACTGAAAAAAGACTGAATCCCCTCCTAGCTTTGGTCCACCTTATATATCCAGAATCAACCCGGATTTCTAAATTGAGCACTGGGTAGACTGACCTCCGAAATGTTGCAATACAACTCTTCTTTAATTATCCAACATATGACCTAACCTCCTTGCTAAAGATTTATTACTATGAGGGTTTTCACTTCTAGTTTGTTGACCAGACCAGAAATAGAAATCTGGTTTCTAATTGGCTTTAATCAAAAGTTTGAATCCAATTTTGGTAGTCTAAAAGTGTCATTTTTTGCTTGCTGTAAGATTTTTACCAAAGGTAAAAAGTATCATTTTTTGCTTGCTATAAAACTTGTGCCAAAAAGCACAAATCCTATGAGATGATGAATTTACACTTTAAAATCTTTAGATGTATGAGAGATTCTTATTTTAAAACCTTCTAAAGTGAACGAATGAGAGATTTGGTTTTGAGTTCTGAAAGGGGGGAGGAGGGCTGCTGGTCCATATATCACATATACCCTATCCCGCTGTAGATTGACGCCCTCGTCGATCAGAACATTCCCTGTCCTTAAATTTTATCTTTCTTAAAGTTTCTTATTGTCAAAATATTTTTATTTTAATTCTCTCACCTCAAAAAAAATGATGATTGAAAGAAAACGTATATATTCCTACACCTTGTATTGAACCTACAACTTACACTTGAATTACATTAATACATCACTTGACATGAATAAGGTTTATACGTGAATACCTGATTCCAACTGTTTGTCTTTTATTTGGATTTTTTTTGTATTTATTTAGTTTTCAATTGATCCCAGGTATGCTTACAATAAAGTGTAAAATATAGAACATTATATAAAAAAGAATTACCACTTGTACTTTTAAACTAAAATAATTCACTATTTGGCACTTTTAATTGTTCACTTTTTTTTTAATATTATTTTCACACCAATCAAAATTCTCGTGTCCTTGCCCTATTTACTGATTGAACTAATATAATGTCATTCTTTAATTTATCACCCTTAAGTTTTTTGTTGCTTGAAAATTTAGCAATTGTAAAGTCTGTCTTGTTATTACGCTTTTACAAAATTGGAAGTGCAGGACTTGGAACACCTATCCCCAGCAGTTTAAGTACAAAAGTACCACCAGTACTACGGCCCTTCCGTTCTGTTCCCGCTCTCTTCTGCATTTTAAGCGTTATTCTTATTGTCTTTAATTCATTCGACTGAGGTAGTATTTAAAACCTTACTTTGTGGTTGATTCCAAAGTTTATAAGATTAGGATTTAGAATGTTCTGTTCTAAATCTTCATCTCGGTCTGTGACGTTGCTGATATTGGTTTTCCATATTGAATTAGGTTGTTATCTATGGTGTCTTCGTGGGTATGTTGTGGTTGTACCCGCTGGCTGGATGTTACATCTTCTCTAGTCTACGTTGTTCAGTCAGAAAGATGAAAATGATTGTAGTACGATAGATGGCGCTATTTGAGGTGTCATGGGTTGATAGCTTTCTGGTTGAATCAGGTGTTTCCGGGCATTCTTCAGCGGTTGATGAATCATGATAGGTGTTTTCCAGCTTTTGACCATGACGTATCGTCGGCCAATGTCAAGAGTATGCCAAATTCTGTAATAAAAAATTTCCATGCAGAATCTTATGGTTATTAAACAGAATAGCAATAATAGTATATAATTATAAAAGCAATGGTATAGAATATTGTAATTAACATTGATTATTTTGACATTTAATTGCACTTGTTTCAATGATGATTGAGTATATTATAAGTACATGATTGTATGATTAAACAAGTAACACTGTTTAAAAGCGTTGATTAAGCACATGATTAATTTGGAGGTTTTTTTTGTATATTTCTAATTCTTTATACTCCCAACGCAAGACTTTGTAGAAAAGTAACGTTATTTCATAGCTTCATAGCCTTTCTATTGCCATGTATTAGGAATATTCAGCTTAGGAACACAATATCGAAAATTACAAGAGACAACCTCCATTCTCTTGTTTATATTACAAATGAACAAGTGACTTATACTTGTCAGAGGTCTAGATTTTACTTAAAAATTATCTGCCAAATATTTATATTTTTGATGTAATTCCGCCAAAAGGAAATACAATTAAATTGTATCTTAGCCTTTTAGCTGTAATACACCAACAATATTTATTAAAGTAGGGACTGGATATATGAATATACAGGAAAAAGACCTCGATTTTCCTGTACTGTTATATCCTCCCTTTATAATGGCTTAAATATCATCAGGAGCTGTAGGGTTCAATTGATGCATTTCTTGAGCATCAATTGCATCGTTTTTTATCTTTTTTCGTCTCAAGATCTTTCCATAGTTTACTGTGAGTAGCGTTCTCATTGTTAGAGATAAAAGAAATACCATAAATATGGTGATTATTATATTGTACCACAAATTTGGTGAGAACAATCCATATTGACTTTCCAAGTACTTTAATCTTTGGTCTTCGGTCGTGAACAACGGTATTTGTAGGTCTAATGCCTCTTTTATTTTTGCTAACTGAATAGTACCCTTAATTTTTTCTATCTTTGGCCATATTGATATTTTTGATTCTTCGTTGTTCATGTTAGGTATTGTATAAGACAAGTTTATTCCTTGGAAATTTGTTATTTTTGGGCTCATAACATTTGTGCTAGTTATGATCAAAGGTGTTTGTACAGTTGTTTCCTTTGTCACGAGTCGGCAACCTTGTTTTATTGTTATTGTTCCAACGTCCTGTAATAGTATTTCAGTTTGATAACTGGGGTCAATCGTTTCTGTATTGTTATAGCAGGATAGAGTTCCTACTGTCTTTCTAGGTACTGTAAAAAGCCATAAGTCATTTTGTAAATTAATGAAGATTTCTCTTTTTGTGCTTCTTACTAAAGCATCACATGAGTTAGGAACATCTTCTTGTTGTGATTCCTTTAGGAAGAGATCTAGCATGGAAGAGCCTAATTTTACATTATAAATAGGTAGCGTTAGTTGGCAGACTAAATTTTTAAATGAGACGCATTCTTTTAAATCCTGTGCATTAGTCAGTGCATATTTTCTTCTGTCTTGATCAATTAGCATATATTCTGCTTCAGGCGTAATGCTCATGAAGGAGTTGGCTCCTTCAATATTAATGGGAAAAGTAGATATTTTGTATAGATCATATATGGCTGTTGATTAAATAGTGGGATTGTAACGACAGCAGACAGTTGTTTATTAATTTTGGTAATATGTAATTTAAGCTTAGTATAATATAAGAATAGGTTAGCAACTTCTGGTTCTACTGGTAAATGGAGGCCAAAAGTTAAGTTTGTTGGAATGGATACGCAGGGTCATCAATATTGTTATCAACCTATTTCTAGAAAAGTTATTTCAGTGATTAGTATAAGTAAGATCCGTAGTTTGTGCCAAACCTTTATTATTTTCATATATATAGCCTTGTTGGTTACAGGGCGGTAGGCAAAATTTTCAGATGCATAGTTGCATCTGGCCTAAGGCTAAAGTTACTAATTTCTTATGGAGTAGAAATTTATTGCCCTATTTTGTTACCAAAATTTTTGATTTATTGTTTAAATTTGAATTTAGTTTAAATCCAATTACAGATGGCTTAATATAGTCTAAAGCTTAAAACGAGGGTTTGTTATTACATAATAAGATTATAAGGCCTAGCAACTTTATCTCAAAGATCACAGCTATCTTGGTATGCACTTTGGGAAATAATTAGCACTATTGGCTGAGGGTGTCATATTGAGGTATAATGTTACCTCCGATAAGTTAGCGTTCTTTTGTATTTTTAACTCCTTCCAGCTCAAAATGAAGTTGCTTAATTGGTAAAAATAAAAAAAAAATGTTAACCACTAATTTAAATTCGGCCGAATGTTAGCCTAGTTTAAATGATAAGTCGTAGGTTATTAGTTTCTTTATATATATGGTCTTACATTGTCTCATAATTGAGAAGTGATTGTATCATAATCATTTAAGAAGAGTTAAATTATTAGACAAAATTTCAAATTTTTTTTTTACAACTTTCCCCTTTTTTCTTTTGCTTTCAAAAAAATGTTTGTTATAAATTACACTTTCCAAACCGAGTTTTAGACAAAGAATTATATAAACTATTCTGGCTTCTAAAATTTTGTAGGCGAAGAAAAATTATATATATACCAATAAGCAAACATAGATGTATATTAAGCATGTTGTTCATTATAGCCTATAGTTTAAAATAATAGCATTTTTGTTTCATTTAGGTTATATCTACTCCGTCGAAGATTATTGGGAAACATGGTATTAATTTGTTTAGGTTAAAAGGAAATTGAATTACTTTATTACTATATGCACAAATTTTCTGCGTATAGTGTAGTTTGGTGTAGTTTCAACACAAATTTATTAGAAAATCATATTTTTGCTGCGCATTTAATTTTAGTCTTAGGCGGCACATAGCGCAGCGCATAGCGGCGCATTAAGTATTTTTTCCTTAAGCTTGTCTTTTACGGAACACAGCGCATTGGATTTGAGGCGCTTTTGTGAACGGCGCATAAAATACTTATTCTTATTAAGTTTCCCCCTATACAAAATTTTAGGTTAGTCAGGAAACAGGCAAGTGTGTTATTTTCAATTTGATTGAACAAAGAAAGAAAACGCGTTTTTCCATTAGGTAGAAACACCTTCCTAACGCAATTACCTAGTCTGTTGAACATTATTCCAGTTTTTTTTGTTAATTACGTGGATGCCATTTTACAGACAAGTATGGATGTGACTGGTCTTCCGGGTTTTTTTTCTCTCGTTGGCAATGACTTATCTAAGAAAACTGGATTTTATTCCTTGACTGTATATATAAATATTTTGGATGGTCACGTTTAATTATCAGATACAAGTCTTAGATATGAATCTTAGATACTTTAGATGAATCTAAAGAAATCTTAGATATGACTTAGCGTAAGTTTTTATCCTTATTCTAATTTAAATTTTAGTTTTTTAATTTTACCCTTTATTATTTTGCCATAAAGTAGAATTTAGTTCTTTAAGGGAAGTTGAATTATCTCGTGGGGGGGGGGGTGTGGAAGTTTTTATTTATTTACGTCATGACATTCCATTTTGTTCTAAAAGTGGCTATTTTGCTCATATTTATAGGTCTTTTTGGATTCTGAAATAATTAGGAATATTTTATTTTACTGTTTATCGCAAGAATCGGTAAATTTATTTATTTATCTTTTTTTTAGGGTATGCAGGAACTATGGTTAATTTATTTGCTTAAGATTATGCACGTGAAATATAGTTAAAGTTAAAAAGGATTAACTTTGATTATATTTATAATTTTTGCTTACATTGCTTTGTGCTTTTGCCAAACTTGCTTAGGTATTGGGTTCAACTTCGTTGTTATTTTTCAGATGAATCATTTTCAATGTAATACGGAAGGAAGTTTGTTTAGTTATTGTTTTTGACAGACTTGCGTCCTTTTTAATTATATTGTTCAATAAAATTGAGACCTTGCTCTTTATCTGGGGACTTCTGATTTGAATCGCAAAAAAAAAATAATCGGGCCTAGGTTTAAGATAAGTGTTTTTTTTTGTTTTTTGTTAATGTTTTTATTTTACTCCTATAATAAATATTAATCAATTTTCGGTCTTCATTCTGATGAGATTTTGTCTCGTATTTCTTACCATTCAAGTACCTTTCAAGACTATTAGCTATTGAAGACTAATGCATTAATCTGTTATTTTTATCACGGATCTACGCCTTCCTCCCCGTCAAGGTGACGAATAGCCATACAGGTGGGTCAACTCTTTTAGAACATTGGTGAGGGGGTCAGTGAAAATATTAAAGAAGGTATTTTTCAAAGGGTGTGTATGGGAGCAAGTCGTCCCTCTTTTACTCCCCAGTTGATGCGTTTGTAGGCATATCCAAAGCTTTAACTGGACGGTCAATGCAGTAAGATTTAATCTGGGACCCGTTATGTAGCCTAAACAGATAATGTTCAGTAGAAGTATTTAAAATATAGATTATTTAAGTATTTCAAATCATAAATGTAAAGGAGCGTTATAAATTAAAATATTGATTATTTATTTTAAGCCAATAGTCTAGTTTATGAGGTTTAGAGGTCGCTATTAATACTAAACAAAAGATACTTACTCAAATCATTAAAAGATTTGTAAATAATAGGCCAAGTTATGGATTATCACTTAGGCTTTTGTTAAGAATAATGTAAGGAAAATTAATTTGACATTTTTTCTTAGGTAAATTTTATAAATTATGAAACCAAATTATTTTATTCGTTAGGCTGTATAATATTTCAGCCTGGAACCAAAGTTGTCTTAAGAGCCAGTTTTTTTGGTAACTTACGTTTTCAAAAAGTACTAGATAACTTGAAGTATTGATAAGCTCACATCACACAGAACGAAAGGCTTTTTTGGACAAATTTGCTTTTCCACTTTCTAAAAAGACAACAAAGTTAAGAGTTATTTAGAATTACTTATTATCAGATATAAATATTCCTTTCATGACGTTTCGTTGTTATTTAGAGTTCGCTAGAGGGTTTTATTATTGTATTTGTATGTCTACATTAAATACCTCTTCAGACTTCTGGTGAATTGGAGTAATAAAAACTCTTTTGTAAATCAGTTGTTTATGAAAACATAGCGGACTTATGCAATTTATTATTTTTTCATATATTAAAATATCTTTCCCTTTTACTAATTTTGACCCAATGTTTTCATCTGTTGTATAAAACTTACTAATTAAACGTTTTAATAGTTCGTACTGTTCTAGATATAAGTAATGAATCGAGTTATTAATCCAGTAATAACTTATATTGTTATTTTTGTAGATTTTAAGGAGTAGATCTTTGTTAAATGGCCTATAATCTACCTCCATTAACATTTTTAAGAATTTTAAAGGCCAAGGCAACTCGAAATTTTCCTCTGTAAGTGGTGTTAACCAAAAATTTTCACATATTTGGGACGCAACTAATGGACATTTCCTTTTGGGGATTGAGCAAAGAAGTACTGTAAAATTGTATAGGGCGAATCTATGCCTGTATCCGTTGTCTTTTCTCATTACCTCTGGTGAAAAAGTACTTATTAGCAATATGACCATTATTTCAATTATCAAATTGTCACTTGGGATAATTGGAACGCGCAGTAAGGAACGAAGTAAATCGTAACGTAAATTTTTTACTGCATTTTTTACAGCTGATTCTAAGATTTTTTCGTTTGTTTCATGACTTATTTTTGAAAGATCTGGTAAGCTCTAGGTTTTATTTGGAAGCCAAAAGTCGCGTCTTCAGGGTATGTGGTTTAGGACGAATTCTAGGGGTCTTAGAACATTAGGACCTGTATTGTATAAGGTTCTTTTATACGACATTTCCCCGGTTAGTATAAGCTGTTAGTTGAGTGGATTTTTACCTGATTTGGTTTCCCTCTGGTTACGGATCTAATAAATATTTATTGTACTTTAGAATTTAAAATTTTTGGAAGGCAAGTTGTTTTTGTATGCGTCTTTTTTAGATTGTTTAGATTTTTTCGTCTTAAGAAGATTTTGTCCCCCTTAACGGCATATTCTTGTGTATTCGGGTCGTATAAAAACTTTGCGTAATGCCGGATTTCCTCTAATGGATGATATACCCCTTCAAACTTAGTACAATTTTCATTTGCTTCGATTTTATAGCATATTTTTGGGTTTTTGCATTTATCAATTAGAAGAAGGTCTGTTTGGGTCGGGCCCTTACAAAACCAGTAGCAGATATTAAATTTTTTCTGTAGTTATCTTAATGTTAATTGTAAACTTGTTAAGTTCTTCCCTTTTTTGCTTTTGTTCGAGTATTTGTTTTTTACTTCTCCTCTTGCGGGTCGATATTTTGGGCTGTTTGCTAATTTTAGCCCAGATTTATACGTTTGAGGTTTAAATTTCGTTAAGTTATAATTTAGGTACCAGCTTTCTGCGAATACGTCCTTACCTTTTTCGTCTTGGACTAACATCGCAGCTGAATAGATTATATTTTCCTTAGCGTGAATAATTGAAATAAATTCTGTGTCTATAATTCCCTTGGCCATAGTTACAGAGAAAATATGTAAGAAAATGATATTTTAAAAAATTTATTTAAGCGCGATCTTAATACCGCAGAGAGGATAAAGTATATGTGATGCCAATTATAAATGCCTGTTAGATATCGCAAGTTATAGCTATATTAATGTCGTTTTTAGCTACAAGTTAATTATTTCGAAGCCAATAAATTTATTTAATAGCGGGAAAACGAACCAAGAATATGCCCGAAAGGAGTATGGGAATGATAATTAAAAAATATTGCAAATTAAATTGGTACAAATTTGGCTTTGATCACAATTCACGAGGACGCTTGTTGTCACTTGACTATTAGTAATAATTTTTATTTTGTTAAGGCTACTAATGAGTTTTAATTGACTATTATTTGATGGTTATCTCTATAAGCCTTTATGTTTTGCAATATTTTAATTTTTACGTTAGATAAGGGGACAGCGATTCCTGTAGGGCAAGTGTTAGTTATAGCTGTGTTAATAAGCTTTTGTGTTAAGGAATTATTATTGCGGTAGACTATGTTAATAAAATAGTAGCAACTTTTTTTTGGTTATTCTTGTTTAAATAAAATAGTTTGGCACCTACTCACAATATTGAGAGCTTTTTGATGAAGCAGGCCAATTTTTCATTTTTTGATTAGGCAGACTTCCTGAAAAGTGTTTTCTTTAGGGAATTTTTATTACGGGATTGTTTCTTAGCGAAACCAATTAACAATTATAAAAAAAAATGACTATTTTATTTTTTTATTTTACCCAAGGCTGATAGATTTCTTATTAAAAATCTAATTTATCTGGTTTTTTTGACAACCCGGCCGGATCTTGTTGTTATCTGTTCTTCTTTAGGCTCAGTTTTCTTCTTTGGTTTTGCTAGTGATATTAAGTCCAAATTATTATACTGTTTCTTCAGAAATTTTTCACCCTTCAGTTTTGCTTTTTTTGCTTGGGCCGCTGCACTGGGTGGTCTTATTTCTTCCGAGTCTTTGAACTTATGTGCGTCTGATTCACTGTCCGTATCTGAGGAACTAGTACTTGTGAATTTATTGCCTGGTTCTTTAGAAGAAGAAGTTTGAGATTTAGGCGTTGACCCTGCTTGTGCTTCGTAAATTTCTTCTCCTCGCGAAGTAGAGGGTTTACTAATTGATTCGTCCTGTTGATTTCTGGGCTCGGGAGAATTGAAGGATTCTTGGGAGCTTTGGGAGGATCCAAATGTTTTCTTGGGGTGCCTCCGTTGCTTAAAAGCCATATCTTCCGGGGGGACTGATTGCATTAAGGTTTCCTTCCAAGATACCCAGTCCTTTGGTTTTGCCTTTGAAACGGTTATATCGTGATACTGGTGTTCATCAGTAACTGGATTAGTATTAAATGTACTTTGTCTAGTCTTAATTGGGTAATTAATAAGATCCATGGCTTCTCGTAACGTTTGTCTTTGGGGCTGTTTGTCCCTTTGTGACTCTATGTCCCCAGAAGTCTGTATAGCTTTATTCAATTCATCGTGTAACGATAAAGATCGGTCTATCGGTGAAACAGGGTTTACCAAATTGTCGGGGAAACGTTTTGGAGGATAAGGGGTTAAAATTTTATCTTGAAAAAATTTAGATTTTGGAGAAATCGTATAGTCCAATGCTTCTGACTCCTCACTTGAAGATGAATTACTTTTCCTCCGTCTCCGCGTAACGGGGGTACTTTTTTGGGGGGTAAGCATATTTGTCATTGTTAGAAATTCATTAAATTTTTCCTCTAGTTTTTACTATTCTCAAAATATCCTTGTTTAAAATTAAAAGGTTTAAGTTCACTTAGTCTTGAGCGAGGTGGTTCATTTTCGTCCTCCGAGGTATTTGATGTTGAAGGTTGAGGGGTCCATGTTTCTGTGAATTTTGCCCTTTTTATACGACTAACATGCGTTTTATAGGTTTTTGCCGTTTTTGGTTTTAATAGTTTAAAGGTAACATTATAATCATATCTTTTAATTATTCTGTAAGGGCCAGTGTATCTATTAGAGAGCTTTTTGCCGTCCGATTTGGTTTTATATCTTAAGTAAACGTAATCTCCTACTTGAAAATCGAGTTTACCTTTGACGTTATGAATACAATTTGCCTCTTGCTTCCTTTTTGATTTTTCTATTTCTTGTTTTACATGTTTATAAGTTTTCCTCATTCTATTGATAAATTCCTGTTTATAATCTCCATAATCATTATAGTAGTGTCTCGACTCTATAATTTCATTTTAGGGGATTCTAAAGTCTCGTCCGAATAATATATAAAATGGGTTATCCCGTATAACATGGGAATAACTGTATTAATAACATTTGTCAAATAAGGTAAGGTTTCGTGCCAATCCCTGCGATTTTCTTTCGTATAAATGCTTAGAATATTAGAGAATAGTTTGTGTCTGTTCTCGATTTTCTCATTGGCCTGGGGGTGATAGGGGGTCGATACCAGTTTACTTATTTGAAGAAAAGACATTAAATCCTTGGTTACTTTTGATACGAAATTAGGGCCATTGTTGCTTAATATTGTATTAGGAATACCGAAATTAAGAAATATTTTAGCAAGAGCTTTTGATGTCGCATACGCGCTTTGATTTTTTAATGGCTTAGCAAACGTGAAACCGGAAAAATGATCGATTACTGACAGTACGCAGGTGTGTCCTTCATTAGACGTGGGTAATCCTTTGCTAGTACCATATGAATAAAAAGAAACTATATCAAATAGAAACCGGGCCGTAGGCGCTCTTCCTATCGTTGGATTAGGGTACACTTGAGGATTTTTTCTAAAATTACATGTTTCAAAATTATTAATATAATTCTTTAACTTCGTTAAGGCTAAAGTAACGAAAAAATATTGTTTTAATCTATGGAAAGTCTTATCTATTCCCAGATGACCTCCCACTTCAGAATGAAAGAATTCAAAAGCGGGTTCTTCCAAAATTTGGGGTAAAACTGGTACAATGGAAGTTTGATTTCCTTTATCACTATCGGTCATTATTTTACATAGTATTTGTTCATCTAAATCGTAATAATAATTATCAATTTCTTTTTTAAAAGATTTCGCTTCATCGGGTAGCTCTTTATCATATAAGAATTATTCTATTAGAGCAGCACAAATATTGTCTTTCTTTTGATATATTTTTATATTATTTAAAGATAGTGGGCTGTCTTTGTGTTCTTCTTCTACCAAATTATTGGTCTGCATTTTTTAATTTTTATTTTTTGGAGCATATTTTCCTTTTATCGTGTTAATTTCTTCATTTTCATCTTCTAAGGGGGCATTATCTGGAAATCTACTAAGATAGTCGCATGGGGCGTTTTGTTTTCCTTTGAGATGTACCAATTCATAATCCAAATCTTGGATTTTTAAGATCCATCTCGCGAGGATTCCCGACGGCCTTTTGAAAGTTTGCAAGTATTGCAAGCTTTTGTGGTCCAAACGCAGTTTAAATTTTCTGCCTACCAAATAGTGTCTGAACTTGTCTAAATGGTGGGTAATCGATAATAATTCAAGCTGTGTAGCAGAATAATTACTTTCTCCGGGTGTGAGAGTACGCAAAGCATATGCTATAACTTTTTCTTCCCCGTTTATTATTTGGGAGAGAATCGCCCCAATCCCCTTGGTTGAGGCATCCGTTGTAACAACGAATTGTCCTGTTTGGAAGTCGGGTAACGATAAAATAGGTTCTGAAGTTAAAGCCTTTTTTAAATGATCTAAAGAATTTTGAGCTATTTTAGTCCACGTAATTTTCGGGGGGTTCCCTCTAGTGAGGTCCGCGAGAGGTTTTGCTACTTGTGCGTAATTTCTTATAAATTTTCGAAAATATTTTCGAATATATATTTTTAACAGATTTTATCTTTTCGGGGTCTCGGGAAATTTGTCCTTGTGTTACAACTACTCCTAAAAAATTTAGTTTGGTTTGAAAAAGATTTACTTTTTCTGGTCTACATTTTAAATTGCCTTCTCTGAATTTCTCAAATACTTTTGCTAGGGTTACAAATAGTCTTCCGTGTCTTTGTCCGTAGCTCTGACGTCATAAAAAAATGAATTATGTTATTTAGGCCTCTTAGTAAATGAAGGAGGGGTCTACACAATGCACTTGAACTGGTTTTTAGTCCAAACGGTACTCTTAAGTATTCATAAGAGCCACATTCTGTTGTTGAAAAAGCTGTTTTAAAATATCAGCCTCTGCTATTTTTACTTGATGATAGCCTTGTGTTAAATCTAGGGAAGTAAATATATTATTTTTATTTGATATGGAATCTAGAATTTCGTCTATTCTAGGTAGGGGAAATTTGTCACTAACTACCTGTTTATATAGGGCTCTATAATCTACTTCAAGTCTAAGGTCATTATTCTTCTTCGGCACTAAAATAACGGGGGCAGAGTATGGGCTTATGCTCGGTTTTATGATTCGATTTTTTTCGAATTCATGTATTTCGTTTATTAGCCATTCTTTATGTTTATAAGGAATCCGGTATGGTTGTTTTGCAACTGGCAGCCCTGTAGTTTGTATTGCATTTTCATAAAATGGGATAAGTCCTATGTCGTCTTCAGATGTCGAAAAGACATCTCTATATTCCCATAATAAGACGCATAATTTTGTTTCAATGAAATGTCGGTTATGTGACTTAGTTTGAATTTTTCAAGAAATTTAGATCTTGTCAGGGGGTATTCCTTGTCAACGTGAACATTGATATTATTCACTAAGTTTTTTTCCAAACTTTTTCAATTATTAATATCGGATTCCGATACTATTTGTATTTTTACTAAGCATGTTCCTTTGCTTAGGGTAATCCGGTCATTTTCGTGGGTGTTCGTTACCCAAATGTAACCTTCACCCTTTTCGTAATTTATAATCTGTTCTTCACAGGTTATATATTTTGGGATATCCTCCGACGGCTATGCTACCCAAATTTCATTTTTATCATTAACTGGTTCCAACATTTGTGATATTTGGACTCTCTGCATTGATTTAGGGGGAATCTTGGTTTTTCACACTACGAATCCATAAAATTTTTCGTCATTATTTTCTTCTATTAAATTTAGAATATTATTCACAGGTTTTTTCCTGGGAGTTTCTATATTTGCCAGTTTTCTCCATAAATAGGAAATTTCTTGAATCTGTTTCTTTCTATATTCTTTTAAGTTGCCTATGTTTTCTCTTACCTTGTTTGCTTGTATGTTATTTATTTCTGATTTGGTTCTTATCGGATAGATAAACTTTGAATTTGCTACATCTAGTAATATTTTATTGGCTTTTAAAAAATTTGCGCCTATTATTACCTTGTATGGAAAATTCTTACAAACTATAAATCGAGTATAGAAATTTTTGTTATCTTTGCGCAAGGCTAGGTACACATAACCTTTTACATCCAGGTCATGTCCGGTTACGCTTGATAAATTGGGACAGATATTGCTCATTCGTCGTTTAATATAATTTGGTAATTGGTTAAATACAAATGTATTTATCACATTTACGGTTGCCCCTGAATCTATAAGGGCTGAGAAATAAATATTTTCTGCATTAAAATTTTCAAATACTGGTAACATATTATTATTATTTGCACTAAAAATGGTATAATCACTGGTGGGGAGCTATAAAATTTTTTTGCCACCAAATTTTGGTCCTATGAATTTTGGAGGCTTGAGTCGTTTCCCTGGGGTTCCCAGATTTCGGGTGTAGGGTTTTCATTAGTTCTACTTCGGTTTTCTTGATCATTAATTGAAATTGAGTAGTTATATTTGTTCCGTTGGCTGATAAAGTTACCTCTTGTGTTTCTATTCCAACCATTGTTAGGTTGGTTTATCCTTCCGCGATACCCTTCGCGATACTGATTCGTACTGCGTTTGGGAAATTTTGGGTTGGGTAATTACCTCTTGTTAAAAAGGTGTTCCCTCGACTGCCTCTAAGGGCGTACCCAGTATAGTTTGTCCCCCTGGACAAACGGTTGCTCGATCCCATAAATGTGGGCGATAATTATTGTTTGTAAAACAATTTCTTGCAATATGACCTAACTGGTTACAGGCGTAGCACCTTAGTGGTTCATTATTGGTTCGTGCCCTCATTTGATTATTGGGGGCAAAGCGTACTTGTCTTGGAGGTGTGGTGGTTCGAATTTGATTTCGAAGCAGTTTTGGTGATGATTCTCTGGAGAAAAATCATGGAGAGGGATCTCTTGATTTTATAGCTGTTTTACTTTCTAGCGCATTTATTGACAGTTTTTGGTGCTGCAGGACTATGGAATCAATTTCCAGGGATCTCTCTATGTCCTGAACTGCCAGTTCTAAGTCTTCGATATTTTTGGAAATTAAGAGACGATATAGTTTTTGGTTGAGTCCCTGTTTAATTGCGTTTAGTATTATTTTTTCAAGCAATTCCCCTTCACCTGGACAGTATCGCGCTTCTGTTGCGATTCTAATTTTATTTAAATATTCTCTGACGTTTTGGGTCTGTTCGAATGTTACTAATCCATGTTTTAGTTTGTTCAATGAACTAGTATCGATGAATCTCCTTTGAAAAGCCTGTTGCAATAACTGTATTGAGTTAATTGTCGAGGTGGTTTCAGTTCCTACGGTATTTTCAATTTGTTTTAAAAATGTCTAAGCCTGTCCTTTTAGTCTTAAGAGTAGCATGTTTTTTAATACTTTTAAGTCAATTTTTGTCATTTCCACAAATTGTCCTAAATAAATGTTGAATTGATCCACATCCGTATCCCCTTCATACTCAGGTAATGATTTGGCGATTTCTTCCGAAGTTGCAATAATTTGTTGCGCTTTTAATAATTCATCTTGTTCCTGAGCTTTATTTGTTATTTTAGCTCAGTTTTTCTTTAAAGATTTATTGAAGGTATTTAGTATATAAAAATTTGGTTTTATAAATAATATTGGTATTGCATTTTAACTACTAAAGATTCTAATTATTTTTAGATGGGGTACATACAAAAAAATACACAAGTAGAAATAAAACTATACGGCACTTAAATAATGCACTTAAAAATAAAAAAAATAATCTGTAAATAATCATATTTGTCTAGGGTAGTAGGCAGTCATGTTGACAGGTATGTACAGTTCCTTTAATGTCTTTATTGATGACCGCACCACTGTTACGGGGGGGGGGGTTCTTATAAAGTTCTGTTGGCATGTAACATGGGAGCCTTATAGTTAAGGGATATAGATTAGGAGGGTTCTATTGACAAGTCTCTATAACCATGGAGATGAAATCATTATCATAATGTTCAGGTCTGCCGAGATGGGCAGATTCCCATCTGAACGATCCAGTAGACAATAGGAACTGTACCTGGTACCTTGACTCAAAGACAAACACAATTTTTGACAATAATTTTATTTTCTTACTTCATATACAACATCAGGTAAAATGACTAATGTGAGTTAGCAGTATAATACGCATCAAAGACAGAGTGCCAAATAATACTGAATTAGGACTGAATGAATACTGAATAAAGACTGAATTAGGACTGAATACTGAATAAAGACTGAATCCCCTCCTAGCTTTTAGTCCACCTTATATATCCAGAATCAACCCAGATTTCTAAATTGAGCACTGGGTAAACTGACCTCAGATTTGTTGCAATACAACTCTTCTTTAATTATCCAACATATGGCCTAACCTCCTTGCAAAAGATTTATTACTACGAGGATTTTCACCTCTAGTTTGTTGACCAGACCAGAAATAGAAATCTGGTTTCTAATTGGCGTTAATCAAAAGTTTGAATCCAATTTGTTAGTCTAAAAAGTATCATTTTTTGCTTGCTATAAAACTTGTGCCAAAAAGCACAAATCCTATGAGATGATGAATTTACACTTTAAAATCTTTAGATGTATAAGAGATTCTTATTTAAAACCTTCCAAATTGAACGAATGAGAGATTTGGTTTTGAGTTCTGAAAGGGGGGAGGAGGACTGCTGGTCCATATATCACAAAGGGGTGCCACCATAGTTCTAACTATTGGTATATTGTATCTTAAAATTATTAACATAAACAAGAACCTACCAGGAAGAAATTGTAGATTTTTTTTCAAACATGTTCAATAAACGTATATCTCATATGAAACAAGTGTTGTCCAGGCTCACGAGAGCAGGATTAACTTTAAATGTGGAGAAATATAGATTGGCACAGTCACAAACCAATCGCCATGTAAATAAATTAAGAGAAGATATTATAATCACATTAAGGGAAAAACGGAAAAATAAGATACACAGCAATCCCAAATATAAACAAAAGTTAAGTCATTTTCGGGACTGGCAAGATATTACCAAAAATATCTACCAAATTTTGTAGTGGTTGCTACACTTTTGACGGAGTTAACAAAAAAGGGTATCTTAGAAACTGTAAATTGGACTTAAATTGAACAAAATATAATTGTTACACTTGAAAATACACTTTATAGAGAGAAAATACTGAAATTCCAGATTTTTCTTTGCCATTTGTGCTGTAAACTGACAACTCAGATTACGGATTTAGAGTAGTTTTATCAAAAGAAATTTGAGGATGGGGAACATCTAAACAAATATATATACAAAACTTTGTCAAAAGCAGAACTAAAAAAATTGCAATTAAAAACGAATGACTTGCAATAGTATAGAAGGTTAAAAACTTTACTATTATGTATATGGACGAAAATTTAATATAATCATGGGTCAAAACCCATTAAGATGGCTAAATATAATGAAGACAGATAACCGACGGTTGGTACTATGGACCCTGTGATTACAAAAATACGACTTCAAAATAAAATCAAGATTGGTGAGAAATAATGGGAAAGCTAATGGCATGTCCTGATTGTGAAAAAAGTATATAAAAAGAATTTAAAATAAGAATGACCAAGCTTAGATTAAATTACAAAAGTTGGGGGAGGTCTTGGACTCGTTGGGGAATATAGGGAGATGTTGAATTTTGGAGTAGATAGGGAAAGTTTGGGAAGGAGTTTGAGATTATTCCTATCAACTTTATGGGAAGACTTGGTCTCTCTATCTCTTAGGGAGGGGAAAAGTCCATTTAGGGAGCTATGATTGATGTACAGTTCACTCAACGTACAAGTAGTTGGCCATTTGTGATTCTGTTACTGTGATTTGGCTTCTCTAATCTTGTGTCCTTGGGAGTCTTTATATTGACCGGTGACCGGTGAGTGACCGATAGATCTACGAAAGGTGAAATAACCTATGAAATAAATAAAATAAAATGAAAAAACTGAAAAATGCTAGTTTACATATAAACCAAAAGCTAGATATTTTTCTTCATAGCTCCTTCTAAATCTATAGTATTGCGAAACTAATGTTAAATCAAGCATTGGCATATAATTTGTGAATTGTTGGAGGATAAAATTATTCTATTTTAGAATTTAAATATCAGACAGTATTCCACCGAGAGATATATAATTTTGTAATTTTGGCTCACTATAATATTTGGATAGTTGCATTAATAATGCATTCTATATTGCCTTTTAAATGGCGACTAGTATTATTTCACTATTATTAGATCTTACAGCAATAAGAATTCTCTGCCGGTCACTCACTTCATACTTAAACCAGTTTTTTGCCCATTTTACTATTTTTTTGCGCAATTCACTATTCTTGATCGAAACCAGCATTTTACCAAAGCCCTTCTCCTGGAGTTACAGATCCAAGTTTCATTTTCAAATTAAATCATTGCGCATTGTTTATTTGCCCCAGTTAGGATGGTGCCACTTTGTGTGGATTGGAGGGCTGTGATTTTCTGTTGTCTGGCTTGAAGATTGCTTGACTTTATTGGCATAATTATGTGTTACTAATCTTGTGGACTTCAATTTTCAAAATGTCATGCGGTTTTCCATTAGCTTTAGACCAAGGTGATATTACAGTAGAGACGTATGGATGTTGAGAGATCCAGAGCTAAGCTTTGTAAGCAGCAGCACAGATGAGGATGGAAGAAAGAAGGCAAATTGATGTTGTAAAGTTGAAGTTCAGTGTTTATATTTGTAAAAGCATACCTGCGTGGTGCATGAGTAGTCTTTTATCTGACGGGTAGAGGTGGTGAAGGGCCACCCCTGTTTCCTTTCTTTTCTTAGAAAAAGACCTGTTTTCCTTTCCATAAATACATTTTATTTGATTTGCCAATAATATAATTTTTGATGATAAATTGGTCCAATTGCCAAGTCAAATTCCTAAGCTTGTACTTTGCATTAAGTGAAACTCACAAGCTAAATTCTATTTTTGTGTTTCTTATCTTAACCACTAACGGTTAACAATGAATATATAGCTTTCATTTATAGGATTGAACAGGGTCAATTTAGGGTCCAACCCTACACAAATTTCAACATAAAGAAGTGGTGATTTTATTTTAGTTCGTTTGCAGAGTGAGTTCATAGTTTCGTTTCGGATTATTAGACTTGTGTTTTGTGAAGTGACCCTTAGAAAAAAACACAATTGATTTATTTGCTACAACCATGTAGATTGTTTTTTTTCTCGAACCCAGGCAGGGTAGCAAAGCACTTTACGACAAATACCTTCATTAGTATATTGACAGGGGGAGGGGGATTTGCCCTCCAAGGAGATAGCTAGATATATTAGTGGTAACCCAAATTTTGGCACCTTTGGCCAATTTGACCATTCGATTACAATACCATAGCTAACAAAAGTGCCACCGTAGGACCTATATATAATTGTGGTACCAGCATTGTTAGAGTACTTACGATTGTTACTGCAAATATTTTTTAAGTCACCTAGGTTTTAATTTAAATGTAAATGCTTGCATTTGCGAGTACCCTTGATTACAAATTGTACTAGTATGGCTACAATTTTCATTACTTTTGACTCTAACTGTAACCTTTTGTGACCATGACTTCAACTACTTGGAACTGTGACTGCTTTTGACTGTGACTACGACGATTCAGGTCTTAGATTCCGACTACTTGCGAACATGACTGTGACCAATTGTGAAGTCGACTAATTTTGACTTGAACTACTTGTGAGAATGGATTATTGTATTAAATTGAAACTTCAAGGGAATGTTTGAGGAAGACATAAAACTAAATCAAGAGAAACTTTGTATTTTTTTTGTGTATTAAATATACTATATTTTGTGTGTTAAGATTTACATAAAAGCTACTATGCAAAACTGTATGTATAAAACAATCTTTTTTCTTCCAAAAGTATCAAAAGGTTGTACGTTATGTCAAAACCTTACACGTTATTTAGGTTTAAATTTCAGGGAACATTTAGGACTATGTTTGCTTAATCTTTATTAGAACTATGGGTGTTAAGACGATTGTTGTCTGAAAATCATACACAAATGCTTTGATTCAAGCTTAAAAAGGAAGTAAACCACTATCAATATGATAATTACCACCCCCCACTGATGAAAAGGATTAATAATTACGTAGAACTTAAAAACGGCAGAAACTAACACAAACATAAGTATGATTAGCAGCCCTTACACTTTTTCAAATACATAAGATTTCTTTGCATTTTAATAATTTTTTAAAACCTTATCTCTTTTCTAATAATATTAAACCCCAAAACCTAAGTCTTTCAAAGATGAATATCAATGTTTGTGGAGCTGTCTGACTGAATTTTATTACTTCTTTTTTGTTACTTTCTATTTTATTATTTCCTTCTTTCTTTGTTAATAGGGTAACTTTCTTATATTGTTGTTATTGTTTAGGCTATAAAACTATAAGGCACATAGCTTAAAAAAAATGTTTCTAGGGATGGGTCAATGGTGATAATAAGTTTCAATGTCTTGGGCTATGTTTTTGTTAATCAATGAGTATCAGAGGCTATACAAGGATTAATATGAGTGATATTATTTATTTAAATAGTAAAGGTTTCACTCAAAAAGCGTTTATCAACGCTTGATAAGCGTTTATCAAGCGTTTATCAAGCCTCATTTAAGGCTTGTAGACTAAAGTATCATGATTTGAAAGTAAAATTACAGAGATTGTATGATATGAGACTAGAAAGTTTTAGATTCTTCAATGTGCTATATATTTGGTATAGTTTAAATAGAATGGCCTGTGAAGAAGCAGAAATTAGTTAGGGAGGGGTGCTAGAAACACGGAGGGTAACATTATCAGAAATGCTTTAGGTCAGTTAGGTGAGAAAAAGTTTGTAATTGAAATGTCTGTGGGATACATCTTAAGGAATTAAGAAGAGATCAACTAAACTGGACAAGGATTTAAAACCTTGATTAATTTGAACAATGAACAATTTATAAACTTACCAAGAATCATGAAGATGTAGCCAAATTTAGCAATAGTATAACAATGGATTGCCAAGTTGAGAAATTGGGAGAGTATAGTCTATCTTGACCTTTTCTGGTATAACAGTTTTTAGTTATTACCAGCATGTAAGAAGTGATTCTTACTAATAGCATCTAAGAATTTTAGAGATGGATCTCTTGTATTGTAAATCATTTGGTGTCTTTTAATGTTGATTCGAAATATTTTAATATTTGGAATATTTTAACTCAAGATTCAAAAGTGATTTGAGAGCAAGAAGCCTCTCCCCAAAGTCTTCATTTACTAAAGACATCTGATCCAAATTTGACATAATTATTTTCTTCAACATAGCTAAAAGCATCAATAGCTACTCTTCTGGGGGAAAAAGACCCCCCCCCCCAATTTTTTGGGACAACAACTGTAAGTCATGTTATTTGCATATAGTTTAAATAGTTTTTTTTGTGTTTGGGAATGGGGGCATGTTTTGTTCTAGATCTTCAAAATATGTACAAAAATTCTTAAGCCGAACTGGCCAGCCATGACAAAAAAAATAAAAAGAGAAAAAAAGTACAACAAACAACAGAGAGAGATAAAACTAAAAAAAAATCCAAACAAGACTGCAGAAAAAAGATGAGAGACTAGAATAACGCAGATATTTCGCCTGTATCCAAACTAGGTGTCCTCAGCACAAGATAAAAAGGAAAAAAACCCACTAAACTTAAAACAAAACCACCACCAGATACAATTGTCGCTACTAACTCACGTAGTGAAAAGAAGCTATTAGAGTTACATCAATGAGAACATCAAAGCAACTGAGGAAAAATCAAGAAAATTAAAAATAAGCTAATTTAAAATAAGAAAATTGAAAATAAGTTGGAATATATGAGAGGACTTTCCATTGACTAGATAGAAAACAACTGCTCCTTTCGTAACAATGCCTCTACATTAACAATTGGCCAATTTTATACTTTATGGGCAATTTGCGTCGTCTCTGGAGGTATTTGAAGTAGTTATTTGACCTTAAAGGTATTTGAAATAGATTTGCTACCTCAAAATATTGATCTCAAAAATTAGGGGAAAAGATAGGGTGATTTTGAACTTTAACAGGGACATGAAGACTTTTGATTTTTATTCATATTTTATACAATAACCTCTCCAAAAGCATCTCTCATGTCAATATGGACAGCTTGCATAATTAACCGCCCTTACTCCGGGGGTAAAGGGAGATATGTGAACCTGTGATTTATAGTTTTGAACAATATGATTATCAAAGAATTTTGATCAGAAACATTTGGTGAAAAAAGAATCCGAGTGGGAATGATCATCCTGCACTCACTTTGTACCTGTAAGAAAGGCATTAGAACTTTAAAATATCCAATTAATTAGCCAGCCCCTCTAACTTGTTTATTATGTCAAAAATGTTTTGCGTTAATCATGAGCATCTACCATAGATTATAACACTTGCCAAGAGGTCTTAAGGAGGAGGGGTATCAATCCTGGAAAAATAGTTATTTGACCTTTGGACTACTTTGAACAATAAACCTAGCTCAAAATTTTTGGTAAGAAATATGACATGGGGTGAGATGGGTTGCCCTCAAATCATCTTTGACTCTGTCAAAAAGGTGCAAAAACTTTCAGTTTTTTATTCGAATTGGCACATATCAAAGTTCCTACAATCAACCCTCCTCTATAAAATTTTATTTGCTAACAATGGACAACTTGCATAAATTGCATAACCCAGAACTACACCCCTTGTCCCAGTACCCCTGGGGAATTTGGGGAGTATCTCTGTTGAGTTATTAGACCTTTGGACTATTTTGAACAGTAGACTTATTTTTTAATCTTTGATAAGTAAAGTACCTGGGAGAATAATAGCGTAAAGAGGGGGGAAGGGTGCTATACGATCAAGAAGGGTACTAGAACTTTTGATTTCAAATCAAATGAGCCCCCTAAAAGTTTATACAACCATCCCATTCATATAAGTTGTTTGTGGTAAATAAATTGTAGGCAATATCAATGAATCGAGAAAGTAAGGACCTTTAAAATTATTTTACCCTAGACAACTTATATGAATGGAATGGTTGTATAAGCTTTTTAGCTTATACATCACTTGTAATGGTTATTGGGAACTGTACAGACGTTTTCAGGGGGACTTTGTTGGTTTGGGTCTGAGGTTGAGGGGAGGGAGTTATATGGTAGGATCTTTTCTTGGAGGAATATATCATGAGGAAAGAAAAATTAAATGAAAAGGGTGCAGGATTTTCTAGCATTACTGTAAAACAAACAATGAAAAAACAAACATGAAAAAAATTTTTTCAATTGAAACTAAGGAGTAGCATTATAACTTAAAACGAACAGAGATTACTACGCATATGAGGGGTTCTAAAAATGATTTAGCATATAGAGCGAGGTATTTAGGAGGAGATAAATACCTCGTTCTTTATACTAAAGTTTTTTAGTAATTTCAACTATTTATTCTACGGCCTTTCTGATTCAGGGTTATTCTTATAGAATTTAGACAAAACTAAAAATTTAGTGTAAAGAGCGAGATATTAACGAGGGAACAAATCCCCTCATATACATTATAAAACCATAAGAGAATAATAGTTTGTTGCGTAAGTTAATTCTTAAGTTACGTATATTCCCCACCCCTTATTTCTCAATATCGTCTGATCAAAACTAAGAGAAAGCCATTTAGCCAAAAATATGATTAATATGCAAATTTATTTTAATAATTTATGTGTGGAGAGCCAAAATCAAACATGCATTAATTCAAAAACTTTCAGAAATTAAATAAAAAAAAACTAGTTTTTTTAACTGAAAGTATGGAGCGACATTAAAACTTAAAACGAACAGAAATTACTCCGTATATGAAATGGGTTGTCCCCTTCGCAATCCCTCGCTCTTTATGCTAAAGTTTGTCTCTTTGCCACAATTCTACTTTTTAAAACAATTAAAAGCTTTAGCGTAGAGAGCAAGGCGTTGAGGAGGGGACAACCCATTTCATATACGGATTAATTTCTGTTCGTTTTAAGTTTTAATGCAGCTCCTTACTTTCAATTAAAAAAACTGATTTTTTTTTATTTAATTGATTATTAAGGGCAAGTCTAATTCACAAACAAAATAGTTTCTGTTCATTTTAAATCTTAGTTTTGCTTCTTTCATTTAATATTGCGTATTTTCAATTGAAAAAACCTTTTTTAATTCGTTACTAGAATTGTTTTTACTCAATGGCCTGACCTCACCGATTTTAAAATATTCTCTTTATTTAAAAGTTTGAATCTCCTTTTGTCTCTACTGTTTTTTTGTTTAGGCTCTCCGGTTCTCTATCCTTCTTTCCTTTTCTCTTTCCTATCTATGTATTTTTTGTTACTTCTGTCTAGATGTGGCCTTCCGACTCACTTCATTTTTTTTTGTCCTTGAAAAAAAAATTCTCGTACATTGATATGAAAGTCATATCTTTTTTTAATATCTTTTTGTACATTATATATTTTCTATACCAGTTTTTACTCTATTGATTTCAAAATGTGGCTCTTAAGAAATTAACTCTCAATAAAAAGTGTTAATCTTCCATTTTAATCTCTATAATTAAGGCACTTTTTTTGTTTTCTAGGATAAGGTGGTAAAAAATTGGCTAATTAAAGAGTTACATAATTGGGAGTAGAAATGAACCTTTTGAGGATCAGGTGTCGCCCAACCCACCTATATGCCACAAACCAAAAGCCACGATATTTGATGCTACAAAATTCATTCCAGTATATTATTAAATAAAAAGAAGGCGTTTTTAGCTGAAAATAAGGGCAAACACTAAATATTTTAAAGAACAGAAATTATTAAACATATGAGAAGCTTCAATCCCTCCTCAATACCATGCTCTTTGCTCTTTGGTTTCATTTTTTAGTTAGAATAATAAGATCTTTAACTGTTCAAAAAAAAAATTTGCGTAAAGAGTGAGGTATTGAACAGAAGTTCACCCCGTGTCGGGTGGCTCAGTACAATTTCTAGTGTTGAGCCAAATAAAATGTTTAATTTAGTTTTGTACCTCCTCTAGTTGACCCAAAAAATAAAAATTAGTACCATTCTCCAAGAATTACCTTTATGCTCTTAGACAACCTGTATGCACTAAACTCGTTTGATTTATTTAAATTGTAAAAGAAGGGGAAAAAACAATAGTAGCCCTGGAAGTTCAACTTCTACTTCAATCTACTTCTCCATGTCCTTCTGGAGGTTTTATTGAGATGTCTTACTGCTAATCAGCATATACATGAAGCCTTTTGATTTAGTTGCCATGCAAGACATACTTTCATGTTAAAATATTATTGTTTCATGCGTGTCTGTGAAATTAAAATTTTGACTTTTTACCCACTTCTTCTGTAAATTGGAAACATATCTTTATATCTGTTCTTATTTGCAAGGTCATTTTGCACTCTATAGGTCTTAAAATTGGAAAATTAAGAATATACCTTTATACCATAAGAAGCGCAATAGCGCTGCCTAAATAAAGCACGATGCTAACACAATGTAATATTTTTTTTTTATTATTATAGTTTTTGGTTTATTTATTTGTCTTAGACCAGGGCACTTCGTACCAAAGGAGGTGTCAAATTAACCTCAAAAAGGGCTCTATCGATTTAGAATTTAATGGGATTGTGCTTTTTAGAATTGTTGAAAGTGATTGGATGGCAACTTACCTCCCTACCACACTGACTATTTCTTAAAACACATCTAATCGAAATTTGTATATAGCTATTTTTTTCAACGTGGTTTAAAGGTCCAGAAATTATGTCTTTGATGATAAAAACCCTCCTCAGTCCTCAGGGCAAAGTGTTATCAAAGAACCTTCAAATCGAGCTCCTTCAATTGGAAATTGATATAGCTGGTCTTCTTTATAGTGATTGAAATTAATACGGGCCGAATGCTCCCCCACGCCCATCATTTTCCCAAATACCTCCGATAAAAAATTTCTATATAGCCATTTTGTCCAAATTCATGTTTTTGAAAATGACAAAAATTTCCATCCTTCAGGATGTAAAGGCTTTTGAAAAAATCTAAAGGCCTCAGGACAAAGCTTGTAAGTTATTCCCTTTGGGCGTATTAAGTTGTTCTAAAAACCATTGTCGTAGAAACCTCTAAAATGATATATTTGATTGAAAGCTGAGAAGACTAGTGCCCTTTTTATTTGTCAAAGGTGATAAGTGGACAAATATCCTCCCCCTATGCCCATATTTTCCTCAAACACTTCCAATCAAAATATTATGATAGCTATTTGTTTAGCGTGACGTAATTGAAAGGTATTGGAATTATGTTCTAAAGGATAAAAATTTCCCAAGCCCTCAACGAAAGGGTTGTAAGTTATAACCTGGGTGCAAATAAAGTTTTCATGAACACGCGGTCATATAAACTTCGGAGGGAGCTCATTAGATTTGCATTCAGAAACTCTAGTGCCCTTTTTAAGATTCAAAGTGATCGGAGGGAAACTACCGCCCTAAATACACACACGCACGTCACATTGTCCCAAAAAGCATCCAATACAAATTTTGAGGTAGCAATTTTATTCAGAATATTCTAAATATCATATGTAATGGGTTTTGTTTTTAAAATAAACCCACAAAGCCTGGTGGCAAGGGTTGTAATTTATGCTTAGAGGGCATATACGGCTTTTTTTTTTAAGGAGGATTGTGTAAACTTTAAAAAAGGCTCATTCGTTTACAAATTGGAAATTTTAGCTCCCATTTAGGAGTTAAAAGTAATGGAGGACATATAGCTCCCCGCCCCTGTCTTTCATTTTTCACAAACCCAAACTGATAAAATTTTGAGATAGCATTTTGCTCAAAATAGTCCAGAGGAAATATAGCAATGTTTCTAGGATTGACAAAACCACGTAGTGACCTGAGGATATGGTTGTGTCTTGCCCTAGGGGTATTGAAGGTTCTTAAGGAATGGATGATATTATAAACTTCACATGGGGCTCATTTGATTTGAAATTGGAAGTTATACTGCCCTTCTTAAGAGTCAAAAGTGAATTGAGAGCAACCATCCCCCCTCTCAACGCTCCTTATTTCTCAAAAGATACCCAATCAAAATTTAGATGTAACAACTTTGTTTACTGTAGTGGAAGGGTCGGGAAATTTTGCCTTTGAGTAAGACAGCCCTGCCCCCAAAGCTCTCTGGGTAAGTGCTGTAAATAATACCAAGGGGAACTACATGGTTCTTGCAGAAAGAGTTGTCGCATATACTTCAGTAGGGACTCATCGGATTCGTTATCTGAATTTCTAGTGTCATTTTCAAGAGTCAAAGTAATCAGACGGTAGCCATCCCTCTCCCCACATCTATCGTGTTTTCTTAACATACATCTAAACAAAAAAATTTAAACAGATGTTTTATTCAAAATAGTCCGAAGATAAAATAGCAAGACTCTAAGATTGATGCAAACCACCAAGTTTTTTACCGCGTAAGTAAGTTTTAAGTTTTAACGCGTAATTTTACCGCTGGGTTTTTAAGATTTTGTCTTGAAGGGGGGGGTGGTTTAGCTATAAAAAAGGGTTCATTTGGTTGAATTTTGGGATATCCAGGTAATTTTTAAGCTTAAAAAAGATGGAGGGTGCTTAGCCCCCCTCCCTTCCCGACCAACCCTCTTTTCACCAAATTTATCTGATTGAAATTTTGAGATAGCGATTTTGTTCTAATTAGTTCAAATAACATATAAAAATGGCTCTAGGGTTTACACATTCCCTAGTTAACTGGGTATAGGGTTGTAAGATATAACATGAGGGCATAAAAGGTTCTCATAGAATGCGCGGCCGAACAAACTTTAGTTGTAGCCAATTTGATTTGAAATTGGGAGTTATAGTGCCCTTTTAAGAGTAAATGTGATTTGAGAGAAACAAGTCTCCCCACCCCTTCCACACTCATAATTTCTATTAATGCCTAATTCGAAATTTGAGATAACAAGTTTGTTTGTCGTAGTGGAAGAATCTGGAAATTTGACTAAGATGGAAAGCAAATGTCTTTTTCCTGTAGTTTCTTCAGTGCCATTATGTCAATTATTGCCCTATTTTGATTGTTCACTGGGAAATATATAGTAACTTCCTTGACCAAAAATATCGGTGATTACATGCAAATTTTCCAGCTTGTTCTGTTTGAGATCTATTAGAATGTGGGCCTTGGGGTTTAGTTGTAGCCTTATTGTATATCGAAAGTAGAAATTTTGGGGCATTTGGATAAATCTGTTTGTTTATTGTTATAAGAGAACCTAAATTGCAAATTCTTTTGTAGAATATATAACAGTTGTAATTCAAATAAAGTGTTATTATACATTTTCTTTCACAAAAAAAATTGTAGAATCCACTTAATACGGAATTATTTATGGTATTTTTCTGTATTTTTCAATTAGTTTTGGTATTTTTCTGTAAGGATAAAATTTTACATTCAAATTAGGAGGAATGCTTATTGGACATACATTTTTTCACATGTATAGGAATAATAAAATAAGCCTAATCCATCAAAAATTAAGTTCTTAATTATATGGTACAGTACTTACAACTGAATCGATGAATGGCGTACTTCTTAGAGGGATAACAGATGATTTAATGTGAATGCAGCTACTTTTAGCAACAGATGGGTTATTTTTATTAGTTCGAACAGCAGAAGTAGTCCCTACAGCTGTTTTGGTGGTTTTAGAGTTAAAATAATTTCTAAATTTTTCCACTTGTTTTCTTATAAATTAATCAAGTTCTTCATTACCTGCTAAAGCACTCATAACTAGTTTTATATTAAATGAAGTGGTTGTAAAAGAAGAATCCCATGAACAAAAAACGATTGTCAGTTGTAGGAACAAACGAGCTATATTGGCTTGTTGGGACAGCAGATGAACAAAGATTAATGTGGTTCGTCGTAGCCAGTGTATTACTTGAAATATATTACTCCTTCTTTTCTGGAGGATTTATTTAATCTCCACAAGCTCTTTTTGAGCGAAGTAATTTATTCTTTAAGTATATCCTCGACGGGTTCATCTATTTTCAATCTTTTCCAAACTGTTTCTATCAAAAACTTGTTAGAAACTGATAGGGAAGCATTAAATATCCACAATTTTGTGTAAACAAGGGGTTGGAGATAAAAAAAAAACTTATAAACAAGTATGCTCCAGGAGCTTGTATTGGAAACAAGATGCATTTACCTTCATATTTTGATATTACTGGTAAGATGAACACTTCTCCTGTTAGTTCTTTTTTTTTATGATCTAATTTCAGGTCTTATCTTGGGCCTCATTGTATTAGGTTAATGTTCTTGAAACCAGCAACTGATAAGGAAATTACTAATATTTTTACGAAATTTAAAAATTTTTCTTCGTCTAATCCTAATAATATTCCTACTAAGTAGATAAGTTCATACTTCGTTCTATTATCTCTCTTTTAATGAAACTTATTAGCTGGGGGAACACAAAATACAATCATCTATAAGGGGGAACACAAATATTCCAGGCAATTATCAGCCAATTTGTTTGTTGTTTGTGTTTGGCAAAAAATTTGAGAAGGCAACACTTTCTCGTCTTCATAATTTTGTTACTTCTAAAAATTGCTTAACGATTTTTAATTTGATTTGCGAGCAAATTGTTCAAAAGAACTTGCTTGTGCAGTTTTATTGGAACATCTTTACTTTGTCCTAGACTGCCTTTTTATTCCTGCTGTTTTGTTTCTGAATCTTCATAAGCCCTTTACCCAAGACTTTACACCAGACTTTAACCCAAAGTCTGGTAGACTTAATCCAAAGTCTAAAATAATTTGTGTTAATCGAATTGTTTGGTCAACATAAAATATTGACCTGGGGTCACTTTAGGGTTACTTTTAGAGTCAGTATTATTCTTAACATATGTCAATGACCTAATTTTTGCAGATAGAAAATAAAATCGTCTTTACAAGTAGTAGTTAATTGTTTACCAATATAGTGAAAAAGGAAATCATCAATGCAACAGCACTAACACAGAAACAAACACCCACCAAACTACCAAACATTGCAAAATAGACACCAAAAGAAAGGAAGACTGTTTTCCTACTTTAGTAATTACGATAGATAAGTACTTGAACGAGGCTTTAACCCTACTAAACCCTCTATCCAGACTAGGGTAGCATTAAAAGATAAGATTAGTGTCACGTTAGTTTGGTGCCAAACTAAGTGAAATCAAATAAACTTAGTTTGAAGGCTGTTAGTGTAATATAACCTATCAATTATTTGATTTTGTGTAAGTATAATCTTATTTTGTAAGTATAATTTTTGTTTTACAAGTACTAATTTTGATTTGACTAGAATTTTTTGTACTTTGTTAGAATTATTTTTATTTTTAAGAACTATTTTGGATTCTGTTTTAACCTTTTATATTCTGTAAGAAGTATTCTCCATGTTGTTTGAATTTTTTTGTTTTATAAGAAATATTTCGTATTTTGCAGCAACTATTTTTTATTGTGTTGGAACTAATTTGGATATGAGTAAAGTATTTTGGCAATTTGTAAGAATATTTTTTGTTTCTTAGCAATAATTTTAAAAAATAGTTTTTTTTAAGAAGTTTAAAAGAATAAGAAGTTTTTGTATTGTTCTTTTATTATTTTGGTTTTGTAAGAACTATTTGGGTTTAATTTTTACTTTTTATATTCTGTAAGAATAATTTTTTATTTTGTTAGATTTTTGTGTTTTGTAATAATTATCCTGTATTTTGTGGCAGCTTTTTTTTGTTAGAATTACTTTGTATTCGTCTAAGGTATTTTTGTATTTTGTTTGAATAATTTTGTTTTGTATGAAGTATTAAGGATTTGCTTGAATTTTAATATATTTTGCAAGAATTATTATATTCAAAGAATTATTTATGATTTAGTTAGGAACTTTTTTACATACTGTAAGAAGTATTATGGACGTTATTACAATTGTGCGTTTTGTAACAAGTATTTATTATTTCGTAGCAAATATTTTATTCTGTTATAATTTCTTTGAATTTGTGTAAAATATTATTTGTATTTGTAAGAAAAATTTTTGTTCTGTAAGAACTTTTTTCTATATTCTTAGAAGATTTGTGTTCTGTAAGAGTTAATTCTACATTTTAAAAACTGTTTTGGATTTTTTTTTTATTCTGTAAAAACTATTTATAGAACTTTTTCTTATTAGAACTGATTCTTATAGAACTTTTAGTAGTTCTAACAAATATTTGTATTTAGTAGCAATTATTTTTTATCGTCTGAAAACTAATTTGACTTTGTGTAAAGTGTTTTATATCTTTTAAGAATAATTTTTGTTTTGTAAGAACGGTTTTGGATTTGTTTAGAGCTTTTTTATCTTGTAAGAATTATTTTTGGTTTGAAAAATCTATCGTAGATTTTGTTTGAACTTTTTGTGCTATGTTACCAATGTTTCGCATTTTGCAGTTACTATTTTTTATTCTGTTGGAACTATTATGGATTTTTGTAAAGTATTTTGTAATTTGTAGCGATAATTTTTGTTTTATAGCAACTATTTGAAATATTAGTGTAGTTTTTGTATTGAGAAAAAAATATTTTTGTTCTCTAAGAATTATTTCGATGTTGTTAGAATTTTTGCGTTTTGAAACAAGTATTTTGTATTTTTGCAGCAGCAATTTTTATACTGTTACAACTATTTTAAATTCCTGAAGTATTTTCTGGTTGGACTAATTTTTGTTTCGTAAGAAATATTTTGTATTTGCTGGAATTCTATAAATTTCTTAGGAATTATTTCAATTTTCTGGAATTTTTAAGTTTTGTAACAAATACTTTCATTTTCCAACAAATATTTTTTAGTCTGTTAGAACAATTTTGGATATATGTAAAGATTTTTTTTATTTTGTACGAATAACTATTGTTTTGTACGAAGTATTTTGGATTTATTTTGGAACTTTTATATTGTTCAAAATTATTTCTGTTTTGTTAGCGGTATCGCTGTCTATCAATGAGCCATTCTGCTCTCAATTTTAAATTTTTTCCTGCCCTGGATGTATTAAATTCGGGCAGATAATGGAAAATAGGCCATCACAATCGGGATTGGCTTGCGAAGGCACATATCAAATCGAAAACACAAACCTATCGAGTTTAAAAATCAATATATTTATCAAGAAATGCCTGAAAATTCCTTTCTAATTCTAATATGTGCCACAGGGTACTAGAGGACCAAATATTTCACGTGGGGTGGCTTGCTAAAACACAAGCCAATGTAGTTAAAACACCAATTATATAAAAAAAAGTTTTAAATGCCTTAGAAATGATATTGTACACCACAGATTGCCATAGTCCAGCCACAGAGTGCTACATGACAGTAATTTCCATTGGATATCACATAGAGGTTGGCTTGCAGATGCACAAACTTATTTAAAAACCCAAACCAATGGAGTCAGGATATCACTTTTGTCTAGAAATGTCAGAAAATGCTTCAGGAATGATAATGTGTGCCGCAGGGTGACACAGGCTAGCAACAATGTGCCAAAGGTTGGGAATTCGGGCAGTGTGTACTACAAAGGAATGGCTTGCAAAAACACCAACCAATGGAGTTAAAACATCATTTATATCAAGAGAAATGTCTCAAAATGTCTTAGGATTGATATTAGGTATCAAAGCCCAACCACAGAGTGCCAAAAGCCGGGAATATCTAAAAAATAATACCAACAAAATAGGAACAAAATATGGAAATAAGTCACATGTCTCTTGACCCCTTTAATTTACCTCTAATAACCCTTCTCCCCTCAACGGAGCCACATGTATGTAAAAACCTGAAGCGATTTAAACCTTAAGATCAATTGATAACATCTGTCAAATCCATTCACATTGTGCAAATACTTTCACTAGGTGCTAATTTCATACTTGTTTTAAAGTTCTGTCGAACGCTATTTATGTCAGTAGAGGTTTAGAGAGAAAACATGAGGATATTTCAACATAATCCCCCCTTATGGTTCCTTACTAGAGAGGAACAGTGTAGAAAATAATACCAATAAAAAATGAATAAAATATGGTATTAAGTCAAATGTCTTGTGTTTCCTTGATTTTACCTCTAATACCAACTCCTCAACAGACCCATATACATGTAGAAATGCAGCTGGATTTAATCCTTAAAATTAAGTGATAATACCCGTCAAATACATTCGTATTGTGCAAATTTCTAAAATTAAGGAGATATGTTAAAACTACAGAACCATTTATAAAATGCAAGGAGGGGTCTGCCCTTTTCTTAGAAAATAATTTTCTAAGCTTTGGAAGGTTTTAGTTTTACAGGGGAAAACATATAAACCATTAGTTGAGTGGAATAAGGAAAAGGTTTATTCAAGAAAATGTTAAAAATTCTATGCACTCTTAAGAGTAAATGAAAATTTGTCCTGTGGTGCCGCAGTGGGTTTGACCTTAGCTTGGTAATGCGGGACCCAGAGATAGAATCATGCTGCAGCAATGCACTGCAAGACCGACGCATGACCTTAGTAGTCAAGAAGCGTCGTTAATCTGATACAATACAATACAATAAATTAAAATTTTGGTGTTAATTACTGGAAATAAGGACAATTCTCATTCAAGAAAATATTTTGAATTTTATACCCTTTTTAAAAATAAGGAACCATAAAATTAAAGAAGAAAAGATATCGAATTAGATCAAATGTTTTGCTAAAATAAAGGAGCAATGCTAAACTTAAGAGCTATATATAAATTGCAAGGTGGGTGCTGCTCTGTTCTTGTAAGGTAATTACTGTAAGTTTTGGAAGGTTTTTATTTTAGTAGGGAAAATAAATACAGCCACTAGTTGAAGGGAATAAGATGAAGTATCAGAAAGTAATTTTTTAATTCTATACCCTTTTTAAAATAAGAAAATTTAAAATTAAAAAGAAAATTTTTTTAATAAGATTAAAACTTTTCTAAATGTAAGAAGTGATGTTAAGACTTAAGAACCATATCTAAAATACAAAGAGGAAGCTGTCCTGTTTCTAGAAGGTAATTACTGTAAGGGTTAGAAGGTTTTAATCTTACAAGAAAATATATAAAACCACTGGTTGAAGGGTAATATAGAAAAAGTAAATTCAAGAAAATGAAAAGGTCATTAAGTTATTCCCTTTTTTAAATAAAAAGGGTATTACAGTTAAAAAATGTATTCCATGCCAATTTTAACAATAAGGTGGTATTTTTTACAAGAATCATTGGAAAGAAGGAGAAGGCCTATTCGACAATTTTTTTTATTTTATGTCCTTTTTAACAATAAGCAAATATAAAAATAAAGAAAAAACGATATTGAATTAGTCCAAATGTTTTTCTCAAAGTAAGAAGCTCAAAAAATTACGAATTATATGCTCAACTAATGCTATCTCTTTAAAAATAATCGTACACAGTTTTCTTGAGTAATTAGTGCATACTTCCAAGCTTCCCTTGAATTTTCAAGCACTTCTGGAAAATATATCAATTAAACAATAGGACCACTTTCATTTAAATTTACATATCTTAATCTTTGCCATTTTACTAATTGATTTCTTCCTTCCATGGAAATTTTTTTTGGGGATAAGAAACACACAATCCGTAGCTTAAGGAGTTAGCAGAAGCCATTTTACGAAAAAAAAAAGAAAGTAAATTTCGTTTTAATGTTTCCTCTGCGGAGAGCCAAAATCAAAACATGCACTGATTCAAAAACGTTCAGAAATTAAATAAAAAAACAAGTTTTTTTAACTGAAAGTAAGGAGCGACATTAAAACTTAAAACGAACAGAAATTACTTTGTATATGAAAGAGGCTGCTTCCTCATCAACGCCCCGCTCTTTACGCTAAAGTTTGACTCTGTCTATCAATGCTTCTTTTTAAAACAGTAAAAAACTTTAGCGTAAAGAGCGGGGCGTTGATGAGGAAGCAGCCTCTTTCATATACGATATAAGATTTCATAACTTTTCATTTCCGTTAGAATGAGCCCTCTTGCAACATTCTAGGACAACTGGGTCGATACGATCACCCCTGGGAAAAAGAAAAAAAAACAAAACAAAAAAACAAAAAAACAAATAAACACGCATCCGTGATCTGCCTTCTGGCAAAAAATACAAAATTCCACATTTTTGTAGATATGAGCTTGAAACTTCTACAGTAGGGTTCTCTGATACGCTGAATCTGATGGTGTGATTTTCGTTAAGATTCTATGACTTCTAGGGGGCATTTCCCCCTATTTTCTAAAATAACGCAAATTTTCTCAGGCTCGTAACTTTTGACGGGTAAGACTAACCTTGATGAAACTTATATATTTAAAATCACCATTAAAATGCAATTCTTTTGATGTAGGTATTGGTATCAAAATTCCATTTTTTAGAGTTTTGGTTACTATTGAGCCGGGTCGCTCCTTACTAGAGTTCGTTACCACAAACTGTTTGATGATTTGTTTGCATGCTATGTTTTGGCAGAGGAGCCCAGAGCTTGTATGTGCTATCTTTATCCTTTACTTTACAGTCTAAATTAAAAGTAAAGTTGTAATTTACTGCAACTATTTATAAGTTGTATTAGTTAGTTAATTATTAGATAATCATGTTAGGTTATGGTAGAAGACAACATATAGGGGAATGTCCAACAGATATGTAGAGTACCTCCATAAGAGGCAGGGGCCAAGATGGACCTTGACCCTGGGCGTCCATAATAGAAACTGGGGGAGCCTCTCCTGAGGCCATAAATACAGGTGGACGAGGAAGAAAGCCCCTCAAATGTACACTCAACAGGGCCCACTGGCGTGTCCACACGTCCCAGGAGTTACAAACCTTCTCCCAGTAATGGATTAAATTGCATGGTGATACAGAATAGCATCGTGGGAGGATCCTCTATAGGAAGACAACTGCGACAGGGCATAAGATCCAGATCTATGGACAACGGCCTCTGTAAATGGCTACCTCGACCTTTCGGAGTAACTGCAAGACGGGGAAACTGACAGTCAACTTTTCCCACTAGAGGAGTGGTGCCCCTTCAGAAAATTATAGCTTTGTAATCAACACAGCACCTGCATGGGATTCTGATTATTGGATTGTTTTCTGGGCCCGGTTTGTTTTAATGGGCTTTTTCGGGCTAAAAGCCTCTTTCTAACTAATTTATCTACTATGGGTTGCCTCGCCGTAGTAGTATAATATTTTTAGCCATGAATATATAATGAGTCTTAGGTAATAGGCTTGGGACTGTCTGTGCAGGATTTAGACTTTTTTTTAGTAGAAAAGCATTGTCAAGTGATAAAAACCATGTTGTGATCATGATAGGCCCAGGATTGCAGAGCCTACAAATTGCTGGAGGTCCCAGGGACTTCTTGCTGTCCAGTTCTAAGCCTGTTTAAGCACTTTAATGTAGACTTTAGAAGATATGCTGGTCCCCGTCATGCACTCTTATGCAGGATCATTGCTTTTCCTGAGGTCAAAATAATTTCAAATATTTGAAGAACATGAAAATTGGAACTTGGAATGTTACAACGTTAAAAAATGACTATCGTATCGACACTTTGACTGACGAATTCAGACGGTTTGAACTGGATTTATTAGGAGTTTCAGAAATTCATATCCCAGGGGTAAGAAGCATAAAATTAGGCAACAGAGAATTTGTTTACTCAGGCAGGAAGGATGGGGCACATAGACAGGGATAGGGGTCTTGATGAACAAGGAAGCTGCTAAGTCTTGTTTAGGCTGGAGAGGTATTAATAATAGAATACGAATCACTCATTTTATGACTAAAAAGCTCAGGGTATCAGTTATAGTAGCATATACCCCTGTTGAACCAACTGATGGGGATACTAGTGACTCGGATGAATTTTGCTTACAGTTACAGGAGCAAATAGACAGGGTACCAAATAGAACATGGTGTTTTTAATGCCCAGACTGGTAGAAATAGGGATAGATGGTATCCTAGCCTAGGTAAATTTGGTGTAGGAAAATAAAAGAGTAATGGCTATAGATTTTGATAATTTTGTAGGTATAACAACCTAGCTATCACCAATACGGTGTTTGGTCACAAAATGGTCCATAAGTTGATATGGTATTCACGTGATGGTAAGACAGCAAGCCTTATTGATTATGTAATTGTAAACCGAAGACTAGCAGGATCAATACAAGATACTAGGGTGTATAGGAGTGCTGTTATTGATGTTAAAAGTAAACATCAACATCTAGTAGTGTCTTGGGTTAATTTAAAGCTGAAATTTCAAAATCATAGCTACCTCAGGGAAATTTCTCATGCTGGTAGACTCAAGAATGAAAATATAAGAAAAACCTTCCAGGAATAGTTGAATATTAAACTTGAAAGTTTAAAATTTGACAATGTGGAAGATGGATGAAATACATTTAAAAAACAATTATTGAAGTTGCTGATGGTCCCTTGGGGAAGAGTGCTAAGAATGCAACTAGGAATATTAGTGAAAAATCTTTATCTTTAATAAAGAGTAGCAGGGGTTTGTACAAGAATTATCTGAGTGATAGATCGTATAAAAACAAAAGGAATGTAAAGAAAGTAGAGAAAGCATTAAAATATGAACTAAGAAGATGTGAAGTGGAGGCCATGGATTAAATTTCTGAGGATCTGAACAATGGATCTAGACGGTATAATAGTACAATATTATACTGGCATGTTAATAAATTGAAAGGGAGTAGTCAATCAGGACTAGTCCCAGTTAAAGATAGGAATGGGGCAACAATTAGTGATAAGGAAAAAGTTAAAGAAAGATGGGCGGAACATTTTCATGTTGTCCAGGCTCAAGAGAGCAGGATTAACTTAAAATGTGGAGAAATATAGATTGGCACAGTCACAAGCTAAGCGCCTTCTAAATAAATTAAGGAAATATATTATAATCCCATTAAGGGAAAAATGAAAAAATAAGAAACACAGCAATCCCAAATATAAACAAAAGTTAAGGCATTTTTGGGACTGGCAGGATATTACCAAAAATATCTACCGAATTTTGTAGCGGTTGCTACACTTTTAACGGAGTTAACAAAAAAGGGTATCTTAGAAACTGTAAATTGGACTTAAATTGAACAAAATCTAATTGTTACACTTAAAAATGCACATTATAGAGAAATTATACTGAAAATCCAGATTTCTCTTTGCCATTTGTGCTACAAACTGACAGCTCAGATTACGGATTAAGAGCAGTTTTATCAAAACAAATTTGAGGATGGGGAACATCTAAGCAGATTTATATACAAAACATTGTCAAAAGCAGAACTAAAAAAAAGTGCAATTGAAAACGAATGTCTTGCAATAGCATAGGAGGTTAAAAACTTTACTATTATGTATATGGACGAAAATTTAATATAATCATGGGTCAAAACCCATTAAGATGGCTAAATATAATTAAGACAGATAATCGACGGTTGGTACTATGGACCCTGTGATTAAAAAATAGGACTTCAAAATAAAATCAAGATTGGTGAGAAATAATGGAAAAGCTAATGGCATGTCCTGATTGTGAAAAAAAAGTATATATTAAGAATTTAAAATAAGAATAGCCATGCCTAGAATAAATTACAAAAATTGGGGGGACAGAGAGGTCTTGGACTCATTGGGGAATATAGGGAGATCTTGAATTTTGGAGTAGATAGGAAAAGTTTGGGAAGGAATTTGAGATTAATCCTATCAACTTTAGGGGAAGACTTGGTCTCTCTATCTTTTGGGGAGGGGAGAAGTTCATTTAGGGAGCTATGATTGATGGACAGTTCACTCAACGTATAAGTAGTTGGCCATTTGTGATACTGTTACTGTGATTTGGCCACTATAATCTTGTGTCCTTGGGAGTCTTTATATTGACCGGTGACCGGTGAGTGACCGATAGATCTACGAAAGGTGAAATACCCTATGAAATAAATAAAATAAAAACAAAAAACTGAAAAAAGCTAGTTTATGTATAAACCAAAAGCTAGAAATTTTTCTTCGTACCTCAGTCTAAATCTAAAGTAATGCGAAACTAATGTTAAATCAAGCAATGGCATATAATTTGTGAATTGTTGGAGGATAAAATTATTCTATTTTAGAATTTAAATATCAGACAAAATTCCACCGAGGGATATGTAATTTCTTAATTTTTGCCCACTTTACTATTAGGATAGTTGTATTAATAATGCATTCTATATTGCCTTTTAATAGGCGACTAGTATTATTTCCCTCGTATTAGATCTTACAGCTATAAGAATTCTCTGCCAGTCACTTACCTCATACTTAATCCAGTTTTTCGGCCCATTTCACTATTTTTTGGCGCAATTCACTATTCTTGATCGACATCAGCATTTTACCCAAGCCCTTCTTCTGGAGTTACAGATCCAAGTTTCATTTTCAAATAAAATCAATGCGCATTGTTTATTTGCCCCAATTAGGATGGCGCCACTTTGTTTGGATTGGAGGGCTGTGATTTGCTGTTGTCTGGCTTGAAGATTGCTTGAATTTATTGGCATAATTATTTGTTGCTAAACTTGTGGACTTCAATTTTCAAAATATCATGCGGTTGGCCATACGCTTTAGACCAAGGTGACGCTACAGTAGAGACGTATGGATGGTGACAGATCCAGAACCAAGCTGTGGAAGCAGCATTACAGATAAGGATGGAAGAAAGAAGGCAAATCGATGTTGTAAAGTTGAAGTTCAGTGTTTATATTTGTAAAAGCATACCAGCGTGGTGCATGGGTAGTCATTTATCTTACGGGTAGAGGTGGTGAGTTGCCACCCCTGTTTCTTTTCCTTTTTAAGAATAAGACCTGTTTTTCTTTCCATAAATGCATTTTATTTGATTTGCCAATGATATAATTTTCGATGATAAATTGGTCCAATTCCCAAGTCCAATTGCTAGGCTTGTACTTTTGCAATAAGTGAAACTTCCAAGCTAAATTCTATTTTTATGTTCCTTATCTTAACCACCGATAGTTAACAATGAATTTATAGCTTTCATGTATAGGATTGAACAGGGTCAATTTAGGATCCACCCCTACAAAAATTTCAATATACAGAAGTGGTGATTTTATTTTAGTTTGTTTTCAGAGTTAGCTCATAGTTTCGTTTCGGATTATTAGAAATATGTTTTGTGAAGTGACCTTTAGAAAAAAACACAATTGATTTATTTTCTACAACTATGTAGATTGTTTTTCCTCGAACCCAGGCAGTTAAATTAAACTGCCAATTAAAGCACTTCACGGCAAATACCTTCATTAGTATATTGACAGGGGGGATTCGTCCTCCAAGGAGATAGCTAGAGATATTAGTGGTAACCCAAATTGTGGCACCTTTAACCAATTTGACTGTTTGATTACGTTACCATAGCTAACAAAACCGCCAGCGTAGGACCCATATATAATTGCGGTACCAGCGGTGTTAGAAACATTACAATAGCCTTACCACTCCAATGAGTGGTACCAGCATTTGTTTGACACCAATTCTTAAATATATATACCTGGAATCATAGGCAGTGCAATAGTTCTGCCAAAGTAAAGAACAATATTGGCAAAATATGTAACATTTTAAGGCAAGATGAGTAAGCTTATCGATGTTTAAATATATTTTATCGGAAAAGAATATATATTTTTTATTGGGAACACAAAAAAATAAGCTAACGGTGTCAAGAGGAAACTTCTAGGGAACGAGGAGGGAGATATTATACTAGCTTTATATATTTGATATTCAGAAACCTTCAAAGGCACTTATCACTAGAACAGCCTACGATATTATCTTGAAATAATAAGGGTCTATTGAGATAGATATAAGACCAATGTATTCTATTAATACTTTTGGAACTACCACTAATACTACTAATACTACCATTACTTCTACTTTTATTTTTTCCACTACTACTACTAAAACGATTACTGCTAACAATAATTTCAATACTGATTCTATTACTAAAATGCGTCTACTACTAAATTAACTGTGACTACTTGTGACTACCACTACTTGAGAGTATTTGTTGCTACATCTTATTGAAACTATAAAAGTGGCTTCTTGCGACGATGAATATTTACAACTTCCAATGAGTGGATGACCACCTGCATCGGCAACTAAGTAGGATTCCAGCTTCTTGTGAATAAAAGTCAGGATACTTGTGACTGCGATTACTTGTCTTATTAAATGGGACCACTTGCCAGTGCAATGAATACTAATGACTACTACTAATTGCAATTGTGACTGTGCGTACTTGCAATTCTGACCAACTGCAACTGAAAACACCTATAACTGTGACTACTTACGATTGTTACTGCAAATATTTTTTAAGTCACCTAGGTTTTAATTTAAATGTAAATGCTTGCATTTGCGAGTACCCTTGATTACAAATTCTACTAGTATGGCTACAATTTTCATTACTTTTGACTGTAACTGTAACCTTTTGTGACCATGACTTCAACTACTTGGAACTGTGACTGCTTTTGACTGTGACTACAACGACTCAGGTCTTAGATTCCGACTACTTGAGAAAATGACTGTGACCAATTGTGAATTCGACTAATTTTGACTTGAACTACTTGTGAGAAGGGATTATTGTATTAAATTGAAACTTCAAGGGAATTTTTGAGGAAGACATAAAACCAAATCAAGAGAAACTTTTGAATTTTTTTGTGCATTAAATATACCATATTTTGTGTGTTAAGATTTACATAAGAGCTACTATGCAAAACTGAATGTAAAAAACATTCTTTTTTCTTCCAAAAGAATCAAAAGATTGTACGTTATGTCAAAACCTTATACGTTATTAAGGTTTAAATTTCAGGGAACATTTAGGACTATGAGTGCTTAATCTTTATTAGAACTATGGGTGTTAAGACGATTGTTGTCTGAAGATCATACACAAATGCTTTGATTCAAGCTTAAAAAGTATACCACTATCAATAGGATAATTGATAGGATATACAACTATCAATACCACTATCAATAGGATTAATGTGAGTGATATTATTTATTTAAATAGTAAAGGTTTCACTCAAAAAGCGTTTATAGCTCATTTAAGGCTTGTAGACTAAAGTATCATGATTTGAAAGTAAATTTACAGAAATCATTTCATATGAGACTAGAAAATTTTAGATTCTTCAGTGTGCTATATATTTGGTATAGTTTAAATAGAATGGCCTGCGAAGAAGCAGAAATTAGTTAGGGAGGGGTGCTAGAAACACGGAGAGTAACATTATCAGAAATGCTTTAGGCCTGTTAGGTGAGAAAAAGTTTGTAATTGAAATGTCTGTATGATACATCTTAAGGAATTAAGAAGAGATCAACTAAACTGGACAAGGATTTAAAACCTTGATTAATTTGATCAATGAACAATTTATAAACTTACCAAGGATCATGAGATGTAGCCAAATTTAGCAATAGCATAAAAATGGATTGCCATGTTGAGAAATTGGGAGAGTATAGTCTATCTTGACCTTTCTCTGGTATAACAGTTTTTAGTTATTACCAGCATGTAAGAAGTGATTCTTACTAATAGCAGCTAAGAATTTTAGAGATGGAGCTCTTGTATTGTAAGTCAATTGATGTCTTTTAATGTTGATTTGAAATAGACAAATTTTTTAAATTCAATATTGCAAAATATAAGCTATGATCCTTAAACAAATTATCAGATTGTCAATTAAGGCACAAAAGACTCTAAAAGTGAAGTGATTAAAATTACACTGATGAACAATTATATCTAAGTTCGAAAATATGTATCTTTGTTTAATTTTTCTGCGAAAAATAATCATGGATATGAACATTAGCTATTTTTTTGTTTTTCTTAATCCTGGCGTTGCCAAAAAAAACATTTTTTAGTGAAACAAGATAAAATTTTATTGTTATATAAACTATGTTTTAGTACAAGTAACAAGTTAAAAATGGTATACCTCACAAAATAAGGCTTTTCGCAATTTATGGGCCAAAACATTAATTTTCCAAAAAGAGTAAAAAACCTTTTGATTAAATATTCTTAGCTATTCAATCAATTTAAATTCCTTAAATATATCTTTTAATCAAGTTAAAATGTCCCCATTTAAAGCTGCTCACCACTATCTGTTCCTGTTGGAATATAGCCTATTTATAGTGAAGCCACAAAGTAGACAGAAAAAGATGTTATTAACGTTTTTTTTTTTCAAAATAGCGTATCTGAATAACATATTGGTATTAGCTTTATATAGTGAAAATTTGAAAATAATTCTGGGGTTAAACATATTGAATTATTTCTTTCCAAAAGGGTGCAAATAAGTTGAAACATTATCAAGTACCCAATATCACAAAAGAAAACAGATTCTGAGCTTTCTACTCTAGACACACTGATGATTCTGAAACAACTTTTAAGAGTAGAACCATAAATTTTGGGTGATGGAGAGACTTTGCATTTAGAGAGAGCGGAAATGGGGGTGCTCAAATTTTTGTCTCAAGTCAGGCTCCTGTTATATAAAGACTTGTGTTTTATGTATGAAATTTTGTTTATATACATAATCTTAAATATGAATATCAAACAAACATTTTTCTTTCAGGAAAATTACTGGTTGTCGACTCTATGGATTCTTTGACTCTTCTTTCGATCTTAATTTTTTGGATCTGGTCAAATCAGCACAATGGAAAAGGGCAGACATGAAGGCAATACAATCACTTGAATCAAAATAATCGGATAAGAATTAACAGTAATTTCAGCACTTAGTATAGTTTTAATTAACAAGCATCAAAATGAACATTTATCACGATTAAATTTTGTCTCTAACATTTATAGAACTATATTAATATTAAAAACATAATAATGAAAAATTGATAATAATGACAAAACAGATAATCGCAAAGAAGAGAGGGACGAGGAAAATAACAAACAGTAAAAAAAAGAAGATAAAATTATGGAATATTTTGGTTAAGACCTCCGCTCAACCGTCCTCAGTGTGAAATAAAAAAACAATAAAAATAAAATACAGATGAGGTTCCGAAGCACAATATAAAAATCAAAACTCAAAATAAACACTGAAACTAAAATAAAGACACATTTAAAACAAAGACGAAAGGGCTACCTTTTTTCTTGGAATATTTTAACTCAAGATTCAAAAGTGATTTGAGAGCAAGAAGCCTCTCCCCAAAGCCTTCATTTACCAAAGACATCTGATCCAAATTTGAGATAATTATTTTCTTCAGCATAGCTAAAAGCATCAATAGCTACTCTTCTGGGGAAAAAAGACCCCCCCCCACCCTATTTTTGGGACAACAACTGTAAGTCATGTTATTTGCATATAGTTTAAATAGTTTTTTTTGGTGTTTGGGAATGGAGGCATGTTTTGTTCTTGATCTTCAAAATAGGTACGAAAATTCTTAAGCCAAACTGGCCAGCCATGACAAAAACCAATAAAGAGAGATAAGACTTAAAAAAATTACAACAAACAACAGAGAGAGATAAAACTAAAAAAAAATTCAAAAGAGACTGCAGAAAAGAGATGAGAGACTAAAATAACGCAGATATTTCGCCTGTTTCTAAACTAGGTGTCTTCAGCACAAGATAAAAACGAAAAAAACACCACTAAACTAAAAACAAAACCACCACCAGATACAATTGTCGCTACTGACCCACTTAGTGGAAAGAAACTATTAGAGTTACATCAATGAGAACATCAAAGCAACTAAAGAAAAATCATGAAAATTAAAAATAAGCTAATTTAAAATAAGAAAATTGAAAATAAGTTGGAACATATGAGAGGACTTTCCATTGACTAGATAGAAAACAACTACTCCTTTCGTAAGAATGCTTATAAATTAACAATTGGCAAATTTTATTCTTTATGGGGAATTTGCGTCGTCTCTGGAGGTATTTGGTGTAGTTATTTGACCTTAAAGGTATTTGAAATAGATTGGCTACCTCAAAATATTGATCTCACACATTAGGGGAAAAGATAGGGTGATTTTGAACTTTAACAGGGACACGAAGACTTTTGATTTTCATTCATATTTTATACAATAACCTCTCCAAAAGCATCTCTCATGTCAATATGGACAGCTTGCATAAGTAACCGCCCTTACCCCGGCGGTAAAGGGAGATATGTTAACCGGTGATTTATAGTTTTTAACAATATGGTTATCAAACAATTTTGATCAGATACATTTGGTGAAAAAGAATCCGAGTGGGAATGATCATCCTGCACTCATTTTGGACCCTTAAGAAAGGCATTAGAACTTTAAAATATCCAATTAATTAGCCAGCCCCTCTAAATTGTTTATTATGTCAAAAATGTTTTGTGTTAATCATGAACATCTACCATAGATTATACCACTTGCCCTGAGGTCTTACGGGGGAGGGGTATCAATCCTGAAAAAATAATTATTTGATATTTGGACTACTTTGAACAATATACATAGCTAAAAAATTTTGGTAAAAATATGACATGGGGTGAGATGGGTTGCCCTCAAATCATCTTTGACTCTGTCAAAAGTTGCAAAAACTATCAGTTTTATATTCGAATTGGCACATATTAAAGTTCCTACAATCAACCCTCCTCTATAAAATCTTATTTGCTAACAATGGGAAACTTGCATAAATTGCATAACCCAGAACTACACCCCTTGTTCCAGTACCCCTGGGGAATTTGGGAAGTATCTCTGGGGAGTTAGTAGATCTTTGGACTATTTTGAACAGTAAACTTAATTTTTAATCTTTGATAAATAAAGTATCTGAGAGAATAATAACGAGGGGGATAATAAAGAGGGGGGATAGGTGCTATACGATCAAGAAAGGTACTAGAACTTTTGATTTCAAATCAAATGAGCCCCCTAAAAAGTTTATACAACCATCCCATTCACACAAGTTGTCCGTGGTAAAAAATTGTAGGTAATATTAATGGATCGAAAAATTAAGGACTTTTACAATTTTTTTACCACAGACAACTTATATGAATGGGATGGTCGTATAAGCTTTTTAGCTTATACATCACTTTTAATGGTTATTGGGAACTGTACAGACGTTTTCATGGGGATTTTGTTGGTTTGGGAGTGGGGTTAAGGGGAGGGAGCTATGTGGTAGGATCTTTTCTTGGAGGAATATATCATGGGGGAAGAGAAATTCAATGAAAAGGGCGCGGGATTTTCTAGCATTTCTGTAAAAGAAACAATGAAAAAATAAACATGAAAAGTTTTTTTTCAATGGAAACTAAGGAGTATCATTAAAACTTAAAACGAACAGAGATTATTACGCATATGAGGGGTTCTAAAAATGCTTTAGCATAAAGAACGAGGTATTTAGGAGGAGATAAATACCTCGTTCTTTATGTTAAAGTATTTCTAGTAATTTCAACTATTTATTCTACGGCCTTTCTGATTCAGATTTATTCTTATAGAATTGGAACAAAACTTAAAATTTTGTGTAAAGAGCAAGATAATAACGAGGGAACAAATCCCCTCATATACATAATAAAAACATAAGAGAATAATAGTTTGTTACGTAAGTTAATTCTTAAGTGACGTATATTTTCTACTAATTAAAACGTTTGTTAAAAATTAAAAGTTCTAGTTGCCTTTTTAAGCAACCGAAAAATTGGAGGGCACCTAGGCCTCCTTCCAAACCCCTTATTTCTCAATATCGTCTGATCAAAACTAAGAGAAAGCCATTTAAGTAAGGAGCGACATTAAAACTTAAAACGAATAGAAATTACTCCGTATATGAAATAGGCTGTCCCCTCCGTAATCAATCTTTATTTACGCTAAAGTTTGACTCTTTGTCACAATTCTACATTTTAAAACAATTAAAAGCTTTCGCGTAAAGAGCGAGGCGTTGAGGAGGGGATAACCCATTTCATATACGGAGTAATTTCTGTTCGTTTTAAGTTTTAATGTCGATCTTTACTTTCAGTTAAAAAAACTATTTTTTTTTATTTCATTGATTATAAAGGGCAAGTCTAATTCAGAAACAAAATAATTTCTGTTCATTTTAAATCTTAGTTTTGCTTCTTTCATTTAATATTGTGTATTTTCAATTTAAAAAAACCTTTTTTAATGCTTTACTAGAATTGTTTTTACTCAATGCCTTACCTCGCCGATTTTAAATATCCCCTTTATTTAAAAGTTTGAATCTCTATTGGTCTCTACTTTTTTTTGTTTAGGCTCTCCGGCTCTCTATCCTTTTTCCTTTTCGCTTTCCTATCTATGTATTTCTCGTTACTTATTTCTAGGTTTGGCCTTCCGAGTCACTTCATTTTTTTTGTCCTTGAAAAAAAATTCTCGTACATTAATATGAAAGTCATATCTTTTTTTAATATCTTTTTATACAATATATATTTTATATACCAGTTTTTACTCTATAGGTTTCAAAATGTGCCTCTTAAGAGTTTAACTTTCAATAAAAAGTGTTAATCATTCATTTTAATCTCTATAATTAAGGTACTTTTTTTGTTTTCTAGGATAAGGTGGTAAGAAATTGGCTAATTAAAGAGTTACAAAATTGGGAGTAGAAATGAACCTTTTGAGGATCAGGTATCCCCCACCCCACCCATATGCCACGAACAAAAAGCCACGATATTTGACACTAAAAAATTCATTCCAGTATATTATGAAATAAAAAGTAGGCTTTTTTAGCTGAAAATAAGGGGCAACACTAAATATTTAAAAGAACAGAAATTATTAAACATATGAGAAACTTCAATCTCTCCTCAATACCATGCTCTTTGATCTAAGGTTTCATTTTTTGTTCTAATTATTTCAGAATGACTCCTGGATTCAGATAGGACGTTTAGTTAGAATAATAAGATCTTTAACTGTTCAAAAAAATTGCGTAAAGAGTGAGGTATTGAAAAGAGGTTGACCCCGTGTCAGGCGGCTCAGTACAATTTCTAGTGCTGACCCAAATGAAATGTTTAATTTAGTTTTGTACCTCCTCTAGTTGACCCGAAAAATAAAAATTAGTACCATTCTCCAAGAATTACCTTTATGCTCTTAGACACTAAATGCACTATATGTACTAACTCTTATGATTTATTTAGATTTTAAAAGAAGAGGCAAAAACAATAGTAGCCCTGGAAGTTCCAATCTACTTCTCCATGTCTTTCTGGAGGTTTTACTGAGATGTCTTACTGGTAATCAGCATATACATGAAGCCCTTTGATTTAGTTGTAATACAAGACATACTTTCATGTTAAAAATATTATTGTTTCATGCGTGTCTGTGAAATTGAAATTTTGACTTTTTACCCATTTCTTCTGTAAATTGGAAACAAATCTTTATATCTACTCTTATTTGCTAGGTCATTTTGCACTCTATAGGTCTTAAAATTGGAAAATTAAAAATATACCTTTATACCATAAGAAGCGCAATAGCGCTGCCTAAATAAAGCACGATGTTAGCACAATGTAATATTTATTTTGTTTATTATTATAGCTTTTGGTTTATTTATTTGTCTTAGACCAGGGCACTTCGTACCAAAGGAGGTGTCAAATTAACCTCAAAAAGGGCTCTATCAATTTAGAATTTAATGGGCTAGTGCTTTTTAGAATTGTTGAAAGTGATTGGATGGTAACTTACCTCCCTACCACACTGACTATTTCTTAAAACACATCTAATCGAAATTTGTATATAGCTATTTTTTCAACGTGGTTTAAGGGTCCAGAAATTATGTCTTTGATGATAAAAACCCTCCTCAGTCCTCAGGGCAAAGTGTTATCGAAGATCCTTCAAAAAGGGCTCCTTCATTTAGAAATTTATATAACTGGTCTTCTTTTTAATGATTGAAATTGATACGGGCCGAATGCTCCCCCACGCTCATCATTTTCCCAAATACTTCCGATAAAAAATTTCGATATAGCCAGTTTTTTCAACATATTTGAAAGGTCCAAATTTATGTTTTTGAAAATGACCGAAATTTCCATCCTTCAGGATGGAAAGGCTTTTGAAAAAAATTAAAGCCCTCAGGACAAAGCTTGTAAGTTATTCCTTTTGTGCGTATTATATTGTTCTAGAAACCATTATCGTAAAAACCTCTAAAAGGGCATATTTGTTTGAAAACTGTGAGGACTAGTGCCCTTTTTATTAGTCAAAGGTGATAAGTGGGCCGATACCCTACCCCTATGCCCATCTTTTCCTCAAACACTTCCAATCAAATATTGTGATAGGTATTTGGTTAGCGTGACGTAATTGAAAGGTATGGTAATTATGTTCTAAAGGATAAAAAATCCCCAAGCCTTCAACGAAAGGGTTATAAGTTGTGACCTGGGTGCATATAAAGTTTTCATGAACACGCGGTCATATAAACTTCGAAGGGAGCTCATTAGATTTGTATTCAGAAACTCTAGTGCCCTTTTTGAGATTCAAAGTTAGCGGAGGGAAACTACCCCCTACATTCACACACGCACGTCACATTGTCCCAAAAAGCATCCAATAGAAATTTTGAGGTAGCAATTTAATTCAGAATAGTTTAAATATCATATGTAATGGGGTTTGGGTTTAAAACAAACCCCCAAAGCCTGGTGGCAAGGGTTGCAATTTATGCCTAGAGGGTATTTAAGTTTTTTTTGAAAGGAGGATTGTATAATCTTTAAAATAGGCTCATTTGGTTAAAAATTGGAAATTTTAGCTCCCATTTAGGAGCTAAAAGTAATGGAGGAAATATAGCTCCCCGTCCCTGTCTTTCATTTTTCACCGAAACTGATTAAAATTTCGAGATAGCAATTTTGCTCAAAATAGTCAAAAGAAAATATAGCAATGCTTATAGGATTGATAAAACCATGTAGTGACCTGAGGATAGGGTTTTGTCTTGCCCTGGGGGTATTCAAGGTTCTTATTGAATGGGTGGTATTATGAACTTCACATGGGGCTCATTTGATTTGAAAATGGAAGTTATATTGCCCTTCTTAAGAGTTAAAAGTGAATTGAGAGCAACCATCCCCCCTCTCGACGCGCCTTATTTCTCAAAAGATACCCAATCAAAATTTAGATATTGCAACTTTGTTTACTGTAGTGGAGGGGTTGGGAAATTATGCCTTTGAGTAAGACAGCCCCGCCCCCACAGCTCTCTGGGTAAGTGCTGTAAATAATACCAAGGGGACATACATGGTTCTTGCAGAAAAAATGGTTGCATATACTTCAGTGGGGACTCATTGGATTCGTTATCTGAATTTCTAGTGTCATTTTTAAGAGTCAAAGTAATCAGACGGTAGCCATCCCTCTCCCCACATCTGTCGTGTTTTCTTGACATACATCAAATCAAAAAAAAAAAAAATTGAAACAGACATTTTATTCAAAATATTCCAAAGATGAAATAGCAAGGCTCTAACATTGATGCAAACCGACAGCACCTGGGTACGAGGGTTGTAAGTTTTGCCGTAGGGTTTTTAAGATTTTTTCTGAAAGGTATTGTTGTTTTGCTATAAAAAAGGGTTCATTTGGTTGAATATTGGGAGTTCCAATTAATGTTTAATTTTTTTTAATTTTTAATTAAAAATGATGGAGGGTTCCTAGCCCCCCTCCCCTCCTGACCACCCCTTTTTTCACCAAATGCATCTGATTGAAATTTTGAGATAGCGATTTTGTTCTAATTAGTTCAAATAACATATAATAATGGCTCAAGGGTTTACACAACCCCTAGTTAACTGGGGATAGGGTTGTAAGATATAACATGAGGGCATAAAAAGTTCTCATGGAATGGGCGGCCGAACAAACTTCAGTTGTAGCTGATTTGATTTGAAATTGGAAGTTATAGTGCGCTTTTAAGAGTAAATGTGGTTTGAGAGAAACAATTCTCCCCCCCCTTCCACACTCATAATTTCTATTAATGGCTAGTTCGAAATTTGAGATAACAATTTTGTTTGACGTAGTGGACGAATCTGGAAATTTGTCTAAGATGGAAAGCAAATGTCTTTTTCCTGTAGTTTCTTCAGTGCCATTCTGTCAATTATTGCACTTTTTTGATTGTTCACTAAAAAATATATAGTCAACTTCCTTGACCAAAAATATCGGTGATTGCACGCAAATTTTCCGGCTTGTTCTGTTTGAGATCTTTTAGAATGTGGGCCTTAGGGTTTAGTTGTAGCCTTATTGTATATCGAAAGTAAAAATTTTGGGGAATTTGGATAAATCTGTTTGTTTATTGTTATAAGAGAACCTAAATTGCAAATTCTTTTGTAGAATATATAACAGTTGTAATTCAAATAAAGTGTTATCATACATTTGCTTTGACAAAAAAATTGTAGAATCCACTTAATACGGAATTATTTATGGTATTTTTCTGTATTTTTCAATTAGTTTTGGTATTTTTTCTGCAAGGATAAAATTTTACATTTAAATTAGGAGGAATGCTTATTGGACATACATGTTTTCACATGTACAGTAATAAAAAAAATGCCTAATCCATCATAAATTAAATTCTTAATTATATGGTACAGTACTTACAACTGAATCGATGAAAAATGGCGTACATTTTAGAGAGATAACAGATGATTTAATATGAATGCAGCTACTTTTAGCAACAGATGGGTTATTTTTATTAGTTCGAACAGCAGAAGTAGCCCTTACAGCTGTTTTGGTGGTTTTAGAGTTCAAATTATTTCTAAATTATTCCAGTTATTTATTTATTACTTAATCAACTTCTTCATTATTTGTTAAAGCACTCATAGCTAGTTTTATATTAAATAAATTGGTTGTAAAAGGAGAATCTCATGAATAAAAAACAATTGTCAGTTTTAGGAACAAACGAGCTATATTGGCTTGTTGGTACAGCAGATGAATAAAGATTAATGTGGTTAGTTGTAGCCGGTGTATTACTTGAATTATATTACCCCTTCTTTTCTGGATTGGTTATTTAATCTCCACAAGCTCTTTTTGAGCGAAATAATATATTCTTTAAGTATACCCTCGATGGGTTCATATATTTTCAATCTTTTCCAAACTATTTCCATCAAAAACTTGTTAGAAACTGATGGGGAAGCATTAAAAATACACAATTTTTATAAACAAGGGGTTGGAGATAATACAAAAACTTATAAGCAAGTATGCTATAGGAGCTTGTATTGGAAACAAGATGCATTTACCTTCATATTTTGATATTACTGGTAAGATGACCACTTCTCCTGTTAGTTCTTTGTCTTCATTATCTAACATCAGGTCTTATCTTGGGCCTCATTGTATTAAGTCAATGTTCTTGAAACCAGCAACTGATATGGAAATTACTAATATTTTTATGAAATTTAAAAATTTCTCATCGTCTAATCCTAATAATATTCCTACTAAGTAAATAAGTTCATACTTCGTTCTATTATCCCTCTTTTAATGAAACTTATTAGCTGGGGGAACACAAAATAGTATCATCTATAAGGGGGAACACAAAATAAATCAGGCAATTATCAGCCAATTTCTTTGTTGTTTGTGTTTGGCAAAAAATTTGAGATGGCAACACTTTCTCGTCTTCATAATTTTCTTACTTCTAAAAATTGCATAACGATTTTCAATTTGATTTGCAAGCAAATTATTCAACTGAAAATGCTTGTGCAGTTTTATTGGAAGATCTTTACTGTGTCCTAGACTGCCCTTTTATTCCTGCTGTTTTGTTTCTGAATCTTCATAAGCCCTTTACCCAAGACTTTACACCAGACTTCAACCTAAGTGTGGTAAAACTTTTGTATTTAGACATTAGAGTTAGCATGTTTCTTTGGTTCATGTTTTTCATGTCTGGTAGAAAAATTTGTGTTAATCCTATTGTTTGGTCAACATAAAATATTGACCTGGGGTCACTTAAGGGTTACTTTTATAGCCAGTATTATTCTTAACATACGTAAATGACCTAATTTTTGCAGATATAAATTAAATCCTCTTTATTTTTGTCGTCTTTGTCATCCAGCATTCTCCCATACCGGTATTGGGGGCATTGTGGATTTGGCCACAGCCTGCCCTAGCAACCAGCAGATGTTATAAATTTTTCTTCAAAACACAGGTGGTATTGATTATTGATCTATTGTGAATATCTGGTTTTTAAGTAGTAATTACTTGTTTACAAATATAGTGAAAAAGGAAATCATCAATGCAACAGCACTAACAAAGAAACAAACACCCACCAAACGGCCGAACATTGCAAAATAGACACCAAAAGAAAGGAAGACTGTTTTTTTACTTTAGTAATTACGATAGATAAGTACTTGAACGAGGCTTTAACCCTACTAATCCATCTATCCAGACTAGGGTAGCATTAAAAGATAACGCCAGATTAGTGCCATGTTTGTTTGGTGCCACACTAAGTGAAATCAAATAAACTTAGTTTGAAGGCTCTTAGTGTAATGTAACCTATCAATTATTTGATTTTGTGTAAGTATAATCTTATTTTGTAAGTATAATTTTTGTTTTATAAGAACTATTTTTGATTTGATTAGAACTTCTTGTACTTTGTAAGAATAATTTTTATTTTTAAGAACTATTTTGGATTCTTTTATATTCTGTAAGAAGTATTCTCGATGTTTTTTGAATTTTTTTGTTTTATAAGAAATATTTCGTATTATGCAGCAACTATTTTTTATTTTGTTGGAACTAATTTGGATATGAGTAAAGTATTTTGGCAATTTGTAAGAATATTTTTGTTTTTTAGCAATAATTTTAGAAAATAGTTTTTTTAAGAAGTTTAAAAGAATAAGAAGTTTTTGTACTGTTCTCTTATTATTTTGGTTTTGTAAGAACTACTTTGGATTTATTTTTACTTTTTATATTCTGTAAGAATTATTTTTGATTTTGTTAGATTTTGTGTTTTGTAATAATTATCCTGTATTTTGCAGTAGCTTTTTTTTTGTTAGAATTACTTTGTATTCGTCTAAGTTATTTTTGTATTTTGTTAGAATACTTTTGTTTTGTAAGAAGTTTGTTTTGTAAGTTGTTTTGTAAGATATTATGGATTTGTCTGAATTTTAATCTATTTTGTCAGAATTATTATATTTAAGGAATTATTTATGATTTAGTTTGAAACTTTTTTACATACTGTAAGAAGTATTATGAACGTTATTACAAATTTGTGTTTTGAAACAAGTATTTATTATTTTTTAACAAATATTTTATTCTGTTATAATTTCTTTGAATTTGTAAAAAATATTTGTAAATTTTTGTTGTGTAAGAACTTTTTTCTTTTTTCTTAGAACATTTTCGTTCTGTAAGAGTTAATTCTGTTTTTTTTAAATTATTTTGGATTTTTTTTTATTCTGTAAGAACTATTTAGATTTTTATAGAACTATTAGTGTTTTAAAAAGTATTTGTATTTAGTAGCAATTATTTTTTATTCTCTGAAAACTTTTTTGAATTTGTGTAAAGTGTTTTATATCTTTGAAGAATAATTTTTGTTTTGTAAGAACGGTTTT